>NW_026060953.1:0-178347 GCF_929443795.1 Astur gentilis | reverse complement strand
ACAAAACAAACAAGCAACCCACACCATTACCTCAAAAGCTCTGTTTAGATTACATACACACACACATACATAAAAACCATGTCTTCACAGATGACAACTGTATCAACTTATACTTCAGGTCCTTCTCCTTCAGGAACCACCTATAAAAGACGACGACAATTTTGTGTTTGTGCCATAGATCTGAGTTTTACAAACCTACACATGACAGTTCTTGCTTTACAACAATTGAGCAGATGGAGACTTCACCGGCAGACCACAAAAGCGGTTTTTCGATTCAATATTATCTTCCTCTCCCAACAGTAGAAGCCAGTTATTGCCAGAGAAGCACAGGACAGAACCTCCAAAACACAAAGAATGTTTAACAAAACACAAAGCAGTTCCTAGGTAACAAACATTTTGGGTTTTGTCTTTGGTATTCAACTCAAGGAAATGATTCTGTCTAGAAACACTACAGTTCATTTTTAAAAGGACAAAGAACACCCTTCCTTTCGTGAATAATTTCTCCAATTGCCGATTCCTCCCCAGACTGTCACGAGACTGGGAAGCTGGTTTCCTCTTTCCAACTTCTATCAGTAAGCAGAGCTCAAAAACTGATAAAGAGCCTGAACTCTTCTACAGGCAGCAGGGAGTAATTTTCCAGGGAAGAAAGTAAAGAGCTGAACAACAGAGAAAGAAATACAAAAGGAAAAACATGAATAAGGGAAAAAAGAAGAGGATAACCATTGCTTTTACTGATACATTCTTAATAATTAGCTGAGCACTTCTAGAGAGGAAAAACTTTGCTGCTTTCAGGACCAAAGTAAGAAAAAGTCTAAAGCATAGTCTTCCTGACATGGGAAGATGTGTCTGCAAGAGAGGCACAAGATCCGATACAGAAATGTATCTACGTCTCGCTGAAAATTTGCACTCTAAGCATCACCAGCTTCTGCTTCAAGGACAGTATACCACCAGCTTAGCTGGATGGTAGCAATTTTACCCCATACAAGAAGTCAGAACATGCACTATCCTTTAAGGAGGCAGAACAATAACCAAAGCAGAAAGGGGCTTAGAAATTAAGGCAAGATGGCACTTGCTCAGACACACGGTGAGGAGATGCAAGGTGGGTAAGACAGCAAAATGGAGATTGTTCCTCGTTCACACAGAGCTCATTTCGACTCGAGTTGGTCTTCCTCTCCTCTTCCCACAAAATTAGGAATGCTTTTACGTAGGAAGTCCTGACTTTGTAGCCATCTATGCCGACAAACAAAAAGCTATTCTAGGTCTGCTCTTGTGGTATTTAGGAAGTTGCAGAATTCAGCTTAGGGATGCATAATCACAGTATTTAATTACTGTTGCAGTACTGACCTACATACACCAGCAGATAATAAACTAAAAATCATAGTGCTTCTGATTTGGTATAAGCCAACAGACCTCTGGATTTTTTTCAGAGCACGTAAAGGTACAGCTCTCTGGGCAGCACACGGTAATCGTAACTGCCAAATGACTTGACAAGCTTGTAAACATCCAAACTGCTGCAAACACATCTATACATACAATAATGGATAAAACGTAGATGCATTCCACCTACACGCTTATGCAGGCAAACACTCGTGAGTTAAAAGCCACTGTATGAACCAGCTTACGGAGCGCTTAACAAAGCCAGCGATTCCCTTGCACACCTGAAGACCAGAAAAACATTCACCAAAATAAAGTTAGGGACATGCTCTTTTTTTTTTTTTTTTTTCTTTTTTTTTTTTAAACTGTAACGTGTACTAAGACAGCAAGATCACTTTTCCAGCATCGTTCATACACACATATGCCCCAGAAGCTACTTGAAATTACCTTGTGTAATGGAATTGTCTGGAAAGCTCAGCTTAAAGTAGTTGAGCTCAGTTACTGATTGATTTACAGGTACAGAAAATAAATGCATGCAGCATTTTAACAATGATGACTTACCAGTGCTATGTTATTTCCATTTAGCAAAATCTGGTCTAGCTTTGCGATTCTTCTGCCCTCAGACGGAATCTCACTGAAGCAGCATTAAAAAAAAAATAAGTAAGAACAGATAACCAGGGACAACAATTCCAGTTTTGATTACAGAATAAATCTCTACATTAAGATGGCAGCTGTTGGAACTAAGAAATAAATGGGCCACGCTGCAGCCCGATCTTGACAAATTGACCGCCTGGATAAAGAAAGCTATCTGGCAACTAAAAAGATCCATTGTCCTTTTCTGCTCAGTACACGTAAAGATACAGATTCACCCTCTAAATCGCGGCAATTTCTTGAATACCACCAATACTCAGCACAGGTTTCAAATAGCAACGTGGCAGGACAAAGTAATAAATACTTATCCTTAAGTCTGCTAACTTTCTAAACCTTTGCCTAGACCTTAAGGAAATGTAAAAACAAACAAACTACTGGAAAGTTCAAGGCGCAATCCACGCAAAGTTAAGGCTATCGAGTAGGAACCTGATTACAAGTATAAGTCATGCAACAGCTACTCTATGACATGGATGTCCTGAACAGATCATCCTCTACAGTGTAAGTCCAAGGTACAAACCCTTCAGCTGGCAAGTATTCCAAAAATATAAAACCTCTTCGCTTACAGAGCTTACACAGTATTTTTCCCCAGGAAACCAAATGTTCAAGAGGAACAGGAGGCAGAAACAACACTTACAATTCTGTAACGTCTTCTAGCACCGTATCTGAAAATCCAGTTTCAAGGAAAATAAGGCCCCGAATTTAAAAATAAAACTATTTCCAGTTATTTCCATGTCACACTGAGCTGTGATTTTACCTGTAAAATAAAAAAATCAGAACAAGACAACTGATCCCTACAAAAAAGGCTCTCCTATCCGGTGAACTCAAACCTCTCAAAAGCAGTAACATCACTGAGCTGGAGCATAAACTGGACGGCCTTAAACACCTCCATCAGAGGATACGGACAAAGTCATCAAGTCCTACAAGCGGTCCCACAATTTCTGATCGCTCTGCATCACAACATGAACGCGTGCGTGGACCTACGCATTTGTCCACAAGTTCTGTAGATTGAAAGGCACGAGAGATTGCTTTGTAGAACATACCTGTTTTCCAGCAAAAACCTTAACATTGTGGCGGCAAAAAAAGTCATTGCCGCGGGCACTGGTAAAAAGCACAGAAAGAAGGGGGAAAAAAGAGACAGGAAAAAAAAACCCACAGTAAAAAAAAACGCTTCCTCAACTGCTGCCGGTAGGTACCTCCACAAGTTCCTGTGGCCGCAGGAACACGTTCCCTCCGCCGAGAGCCTCCCTCCACCTCGGTGCCGCCGGGCCGCAGCACATCACCGCGGGTCTGCCGAGCGCCGACGCTCGTCCCCAGCCGGCCTTTGCAAACCTCCTTTGCCCGGAGCCACCCCCCCCGCTCGCTGCCCGCGCCGGAGACCGGGACGCCCCAGCGCCTCTCCGCCGCCGCGGGCAGGGGCCGCGCCGCTGACAGGCCCGGCCGCGGCTCCCGAGCGGCGGGAAGCCCCGCGGCCTCAGGCGGACGCCTGACTGACGAGCCGGGAGGCCCGCCGCACCCGCAGCCCCGGCCCCTCAGCCCGGCCCGCCGAGGATTTTTCCCTCGCCGGCCAACAACGCCGGACGCTGCGGCCAGACCCGCGCACTTCACCGCGGCTGCGAAGGCGACGGGCTTCGCCGCCCGCCACCGCGCCGACGCGGGGGGGTGGCGCGGGGCCGCCCGGCCCGGCCCGGCCCGGCCCCTGCCTCTGCGCGCCGGCCCCCTCGCCCCATCCAGCCGAGCCGCTCGCCCTCCCTCGCCTCCCGCCACCTCCGCACAGCGCCGCACCCCCGGGGTGAGCTGAGCTGATGGGCTGAGCTACAGCCTCCCCAGAAACCTCTGCCCTGACACCAGAGTCTCTGAAAACAGTTTCTGACCTCTTTTGGCACGTCACAGGATAGTAACCCAAACCACAAGACCATGTCTCTCCTACTTTGCTCTGTTGCAGAAGAATCTCAGCTTGCAAAGCACATCAGTTTTCCGTAACACAGATAACCAGGGTTCACACAGTCAGACTTTTCAGTTAGAAGGCCACAGAAAGAATCATAAAGAGACCGAGTATCTTTTCCTTAAACATCCTGTTTACAGACAGCTATGTTACCTCCAAGTGCTATGAAAGTTACTTTCTCTAAAATTATCTTCCATTTAGTTTTCCTTCCCCCCCCCCCCCCCCCCTTGAAAACAATCTCATAGCTTAATCCTTATAGGATTTTTTTCAAGTTTTGGTTTTTTCTAACGAGTATCAACACATGAAAACTCTAAATAGTTTCAGGAAGGTCAGTATTTGCTACAGTTGCACTTGATCCAACATCCCACTTTTTTTTCCAACAAGCAAACCAGTTCAACCAAGTTTCTTTCAAGAGCCATACAGGAGAAAGTACAGATTCTGCTCCGTCTGCTAACAAGCAGGCAAAGGTGCTGCTACCAATTTGAAAACTATAGAGGCTCTGCTGTGCCCATTTTGAACTGGGGAACAAAAATAGCCCTTCCCGTTTCAATATGTAGGTCCACTTTTTCTCATTTGCAAAGCAGATCCACTGCCTTGGGAGACTGACCAGAATTACCTGGAACAAACATTATTTTTGACTAGGATCTGTTTGTTAGTTGAGAAAACAGTCACTATGTCTCTGTGATAATATGACACGATTTCATCACTACATTTCTGTCTCAAGGGGCCCAGTTGTATTTTATTTTCTAGTAACACAGTATCTGTCCAATTCCAGTCTCTGACTTAAGAGATGAGCAACATGCAATTTCTTCAATTTCTACTTATCACGTGAGGAAGTCAACAAACCTCTTTTCACAGTTACAATCACTTTTCAAAGACCTGACAGTTCGCTCCGGTCATCAACTGACCCTGAACAAGTTGCAAAATGTAAAAGGATCAATAAATGTGAGAAAGACCTTTGGTATGAGGGAACCCAGACAAACCGGTGCAGCAGCTTTCTTCCCTATTGATTGGAAGGGAATGCTGGTTGGCTGCTGCTTATACGGATAATCCACAAATTATTTGCTATTCTTCTTAGCCAAAGGGCTAAGGCAGTGCCATCAGCAACTTCATAATATACCCTGAAACAAGAAGCAGATATTACGGCTCCAAGTCTGAGCAAACGGCATCAATGATTAAGACAGCTCTAACATGGAAGGCCTGGGAAGTGGCAGTGGTATAAGGCACTAGCAATTTATCAGGGCTCTCTTTTAAATGCTGGCATTTTCTGTGACTTGGATTTTGACTATTATTATGAGATCATTACATCACCTATCACACAAGTGTAGCTTTGTTAACTTTGAAAGAAAAGCTGCTAGACAATATACAACACAAAGTTAGACAAGCGAGGGAAGTACACAGTGATTTCACAGGCAATCTGGAATCGGGCACCCGACTTGAATTCCTGGCTTTGAAAACCTCTCTCCAGATGACTTACCATCCTTTCACTAAGATCCAGCAGCAGTTCTCTCCGGGGCCTCATGCTCTTCTGTAGCCAGCCAAAGCCCACGGAGCTGCACTGTAAGCTTGAAGACCAGGGTGCCAGCTTCGTGTCCTATTTCTGTCACCTAGTTTTTACGTACCGTTTCTTGCTAATCAAAATGCCCAGTGATTCCTCCTCACACATCACACTTGAGTTAGTACATCTAAGCATTATTTCTGCAGCGCTACATTTGCACGGATTAGCTGCTGAACCCTCCAGATGATGTACTGCTTTTCAAGAAGGGTGTAGTATAACTGGTGAGGGTCTACAGTAAGTCCAGGAGGGTGCTCAACGATGTACAGGAGTCTGACTTCAAAGCATAAATTGAAAAACAGCTGCTTAACCTGGAAAGGGCAATACTGAAGAGAAATAACAATGTTTAAACTCTAAAGGGTAGCTATCTATAAGGAAGAACTTTTGTGTGCATCCACTGCACACAGTTACACGGAATCGTGGGACTTAAATTACAACCTGAAAAACTTAGGGTATGTGGCAATCTTTGCAACAGTAGTAATAATTACAGGAAATGTTTAAGAATAAATTAGGCAAGCATTTGTCAAGAATGGTACAGAACGTTGATCATTCACCTCTAGAATGAGAGCAACGCTAGACTATCTTCAAAGGTTCTTCTTTCCCCACTGCTGTCCCTCTCCGTATTTCTACCCTCAAACACAAGCATCATCCCCAGCTGTGCACTTACAATTCTATCTGCATATGCACATGTCTAGAGATGCACATTTATTTCTTCGTTACACACAGCTGAAGGAGAGTACTCATAGGTAAGCCAATTTACATAAACAGCTTTTGAAAGTTAAACACCTCAGCTTCTTGCAAAGCGTTAGCCCAACAGAACACCAGGAGCGGCATGTAAATCCTTATGCCAAAACTGCGTTCTCTTAAATCTTATGAAAACCAGTTCTAACATAAAGCCTGACTTGTCTATTTTCTGACACTCCCCTTCTCTGTCATCAGGTACTTATTAGATAGTAAAACAACTGACGGGGCAAACACCATAACTAGCACAATAGCTGACTTCCGTAGCAGTTGCATATCATGTCTGAATAAATGTGAGTTTAGTAGGTGTATAGGTAGATACACATTCAGAAATGCACAAGAACTGAAAGGAGTAATCTGTAACTGGTAGACTAAGAACGCTGCAATAGCATGCAATGTAAATCAACATGCAACTACCTATAGGGAAGGGAAGTACAGAAACATTCTTCTAGATTAAAAAAAAAAAAACAAACGCAGCAATGGTAGGAAAAGGTACTTGGAACGTGCCACTTTCAATCCACTGAAACGATGTCTGCAACAGCAGTAAGAACACTGGCAAACTACCTTCTCTGTTCCACAGGGCCTTGAAACCCATACGCATTGTCTGTTGCCACTTGCCGTTAGGAAACAAAGGCGCTGCGATCAGTAGAAGCGTGTAGAACACCAAAAATGAAACTTTTGAGTATGTCACATGCAAGATCCTCATTCTCCGTACAGTCTACAAGGTTACACAATTGTAAAATACTTTGTAAGAATGAGAATCCTGAAGTTTGCCTTGGATTAAAAAAGTTTTAAAACTCCGTTTTGAGGTTTTTTTCCAAGGGTTTTAGAAATAAAAGCATCTTGGTAAAGTGATTTTCACACACTGCACAGACACGAGCAGTGTTTCTCCCACTGCGAGAGGAGTATCAAAATACTCTTATCTAATATGTTATAGACAAGGGTGACCAAGCTCACAGGAGAATCTGTACTTTCCCACTGATTACAAGGAACGGGCCAGGTGCTTTGTGCCTCCTATGCAGCTGGAGCATGCAGTTGCCTGGTAACTTGTGCTGAGCTATTGCATCTTAATCACATATACATGGAGGAATACCAAGCTGACCGCTTAGGTTTATCAGCCAAAACAGTTTACAGCAACACAATAGTTTAGAGCAATTCAGGAAGTTTAACACTGATTTAGGTATGTGCTTATATGGTTTGATGAACAGAACTTTTATAAATGAAAGGGAAACAACAGATGACTTTAGAGCATACAAAAGGTATAGTCTACAAACCAAATATCAATTATTAGCAATGTTTACCTGTTCAAAGGGCATCATTTAATGTCTCAGACTCAACAAGCATAAACTGACAGACTGTTACGATTTGAAAATTTTAAAAAAGTTCTAATAGCGTGCCCAAAACGGAGGTGTTTCAGTGTTCAGGCTAGACTCGTTGTCTCCAGTAAATACATATCTTAATTCTAACACAGGATAAAAAACAATTTATAAATTTCCTCTTGTAAAAATGAAACTGTTCCAATCACCCTGTTCACTCCTATTTAAGATATTAAATAGGGCAAATCAGAAGTAACTCGAACCAATCCCTCCCACCCAGCTATAAACCAGGACCATATACAGCCCTTGCAGACTACACAAGATCCTGTCTCATTCCAGCCATATCATTAGCATAAGCTGTGCAAACCCATGCAAATCAACAGGTTTTTCAGGCAGAAAAGCAGACTCCAACAGCAGTTAAGCCACTTCTTACAACTGACAATGTCATACTTCCATCACTGATTATAGCACAAGAACAAAAAAGAATGGGTCTTTATTGTCCTTCATGAACTTGAGGGGCTGCAAGAAACCAGTGAAGTTACAAGCCTGGATTCTGTAACGTCGCTATCAGCATAATTTCCAGATCAAAGATCCGGCCTCCTTGTTAAGATCATCAAACATAATTTTGAGTTCGGAGGACAGGTCATCACAACACTATGTTAGGTAGAGTATAAAACCTTATCATCAGATTCTCAGCTAGTTTAAGTCAATGTATTCTGTGTGTTCCGCTGAAGTCAATGAAACTAAACACGCTATCATAGGAAAGAGATATTTCAGCACGCCTCAGACCTGGAAAACTATCTTGAAAAATGCCCGTCACTTTTAACACAAATTCTCTGCACTTCCCACGATCTCTCAACAGCGAGCAGTAGTAAGACCCTAACAGTTACTTGCAACCTATTTCTTGCATAGCATTCATTTTTATTTTAATTTTAAAAGGGGCAACTAATAAACGAGATTTTTGCAGCTACTCACAAAAATCAATAAGCAAAGACATTTGTTCCAAGACTTAAATTACTTGTATAATTTTAAAAACTATCAAAGCTCTGTAAAGTAAAATAGATACATTTACCTACTCATGTAGGAAACCACAGACAAACTTCAGGAAATGACCAAAGGTGCAGAGGATAGGCTAATGCCTATTCGCATTAGGTAGAAAAACAAGGTAGAAAAGGTAGAAATGCCTATTAGCATTAAGGTAGAAGAAGAAGAACAACAACAACAACAACAAACCCCCAGGAGTTCTACAGAAAAATGAGTGAGCAGCCCACAGCACTGGCAGACAACAGATTTTTTTATCCCCACTTCCTCCACCCCTTCTTCTCCCACCCCTCCCCCCCTTGTTTTTAAAGGAAATAATTTTTCTATTGTGAAACATATTGTCAGTGATGCAGTTGAAGCCAAAAGTTTAAATGAGTTCAGGAGAGGATTAACCGAATTCTAAGACACGGGCCAACACAACTGCTATAGAAAGCATCTGCATCATGGTGAAATGCAAACAGCTACTCCGAGAACGACACATTATTATTCACTAAATTGGCCTTTTACCCTGTTGTATAGTTACTAATGTTGAAAAGAGTCACTGCTCTGCAAGAAACTAAAACTTACAGCGCTTCATGCTCGGAGAGAACTGTGGCCCATCAGCTCGTGGCTGTGAAGTCTTACAACTTAACACGTTTCAGTTGCACACCAACAAGTTCTGAGGCGCACTGCTGACTGTATTCAATAGTCACAGCTTATGTAGGAGGATATGATAAACTTTACTTATTTGCCTTTAACCGATGCTCCAAATATTTTAAAGTCGTTCTTAAAGTAGGTTACCGGTTTGATTACCCTTCATACAAAATCCTCCTTCAAATGGAGGTTTCTCTTCTCTTCTTTTCAGATTTAAGGCATGAACAGAAACCACACCTGCATCATCACTGAAATCAGTGCCTATTTTTCAATAAACTTTAGCAGCATCAGAATTCGTCCTCAAGTACCGTTCATAAAGCAAATGCTTCATTCTTCAAAACTTTTTTAAGCAAATGTTAGTAATGCTGTGCCACAGACTCTCACGCCCAGTCACACGTGTTCTTCCCGAGACTGTTACGCAGCTTCGTATTTTAAAAATCACCATCCTAACGGCGTACCTGATACCGGTTCTCCCCTTTTTAAAGTCCGATGTTAAGGAAAAGCTGCAAGTCCTACAAAACCAGGCAGACTTGCTTGTTCTTGCCAAAGAGAAAAAGGTTAAGCATTATTAAAAAATAAGACTATTGCCTACCTTTAAGTATCCATAAAGCTATCAACATGAACCGTATGGTGGCTTGTCAGCATCGATATTTGAACACGGGCATGCAAAACGTCCTTCAGTTAAATTCCAAACTCTATGAATTAATTGGTGGGCAATTCCCCAAGGATAAAACATCTATCAAAAGCCAACAGTAAGCCAGAAATCTCTTTCCGTTTCATAGGGTAAAAAAAAAATAAAATACAGTGAATCCTGAAAAAAGAAATCGATATTAGACAGGGAACGCCTATATAGTTATAGGGCAAGTAATAAAACATTTAGTGTTTTGATTTTTTTTTTTTTATTTCTGTCATCACAATAGTTAGACAAACATGGAAACATTTGCAACAGCAATACTTGGGTCACTTTAAAATCTTGGTAACACTGAAATACAGGTCAGCAAAAACTAATGATGTGGGGAGGGGGCTTTAGGTCTTCTTATTTTCATACACATTCACACACACACACACACACACACACACACACACATATCTATATACACACGCACACTCCACAACTCCAAAGAGCTATCTTAACTATGTCTGCCAGTAAACGGAAATAGTAGGCAGAAAGGAACCATATCTATACTAAGACAGTTAGCTGTGTCGTAAAACTGAAGATCACTGCAACCAGTGCCATCTTAAAGAAGAAAAAAAACCAAACAACAACAACAACCAAAAAACCTGAAAGGAACCATCACTGTGCATGTCATAAGCATGAAGTTATTTTAACCTGATGACTACTCTGCACTATACTTTAAGCATCATTAAGTTTTTATGTCTTTTTAAAGTCTAAGGTTATTATTTTAAGTGGCCTACTTGTAGTGGCAGCCCAAGTAGCATTCTGGAGAACACCACAGTGCCCACAACTTCTACAGGTCAGTGCAGTATGATCAAGCACTACATTTCTAGGGGAGTAAAACAAAAAACCACTACCACTCATTTATTCAATTGAAAAGCTTGTTACCTGCACCTTCCAAAGCAACAGGCTACAGGAACACTGAAAGCAAAGTAAACCTGCCTGTAGTGCAAAGAATAGCAATCTCTTGGCCCACGATTTGGGTTTTATATAGACTTGGGCCATAAACAAATGCAACAGATGTAGAAAAACTGAAGACCGACAGCAACTGGAACGTAACTATTCTTTTTCCACTCCATCAACCCGTTGGAAAACTCACTCACTCGTGCACTTACGTAACTGAGCACAAAGAGAACAAAAAGAAAGGCTTTTACTCAGAACAAATTAGTGTGTCTTTACAGGAAAGTAACGGTTTCAACTTACAAAACCAGCATCATCATCATTAGTGATGCACCTTTCCTGAAGGGGAAATCCTTCTCTTTTATCAAATGTCAATTCCAAGAGTCTGTAAACAAAACAAACAAGCAACCCACACCATTACCTCAAAAGCTCTGTTTAGATTACATACACACACACATACATAAAAACCATGTCTTCACAGATGACAACTGTATCAACTTATACTTCAGGTCCTTCTCCTTCAGGAACCACCTATAAAAGACGACGACAATTTTGTGTTTGTGCCATAGATCTGAGTTTTACAAACCTACACATGACAGTTCTTGCTTTACAACAATTGAGCAGATGGAGACTTCACCGGCAGACCACAAAAGCGGTTTTTCGATTCAATATTATCTTCCTCTCCCAACAGTAGAAGCCAGTTATTGCCAGAGAAGCACAGGACAGAACCTCCAAAACACAAAGAATGTTTAACAAAACACAAAGCAGTTCCTAGGTAACAAACATTTTGGGTTTTGTCTTTGGTATTCAACTCAAGGAAATGATTCTGTCTAGAAACACTACAGTTCATTTTTAAAAGGACAAAGAACACCCTTCCTTTCGTGAATAATTTCTCCAATTGCCGATTCCTCCCCAGACTGTCACGAGACTGGGAAGCTGGTTTCCTCTTTCCAACTTCTATCAGTAAGCAGAGCTCAAAAACTGATAAAGAGCCTGAACTCTTCTACAGGCAGCAGGGAGTAATTTTCCAGGGAAGAAAGTAAAGAGCTGAACAACAGAGAAAGAAATACAAAAGGAAAAACATGAATAAGGGAAAAAAGAAGAGGATAACCATTGCTTTTACTGATACATTCTTAATAATTAGCTGAGCACTTCTAGAGAGGAAAAACTTTGCTGCTTTCAGGACCAAAGTAAGAAAAAGTCTAAAGCATAGTCTTCCTGACATGGGAAGATGTGTCTGCAAGAGAGGCACAAGATCCGATACAGAAATGTATCTACGTCTCGCTGAAAATTTGCACTCTAAGCATCACCAGCTTCTGCTTCAAGGACAGTATACCACCAGCTTAGCTGGATGGTAGCAATTTTACCCCATACAAGAAGTCAGAACATGCACTATCCTTTAAGGAGGCAGAACAATAACCAAAGCAGAAAGGGGCTTAGAAATTAAGGCAAGATGGCACTTGCTCAGACACACGGTGAGGAGATGCAAGGTGGGTAAGACAGCAAAATGGAGATTGTTCCTCGTTCACACAGAGCTCATTTCGACTCGAGTTGGTCTTCCTCTCCTCTTCCCACAAAATTAGGAATGCTTTTACGTAGGAAGTCCTGACTTTGTAGCCATCTATGCCGACAAACAAAAAGCTATTCTAGGTCTGCTCTTGTGGTATTTAGGAAGTTGCAGAATTCAGCTTAGGGATGCATAATCACAGTATTTAATTACTGTTGCAGTACTGACCTACATACACCAGCAGATAATAAACTAAAAATCATAGTGCTTCTGATTTGGTATAAGCCAACAGACCTCTGGATTTTTTTCAGAGCACGTAAAGGTACAGCTCTCTGGGCAGCACACGGTAATCGTAACTGCCAAATGACTTGACAAGCTTGTAAACATCCAAACTGCTGCAAACACATCTATACATACAATAATGGATAAAACGTAGATGCATTCCACCTACACGCTTATGCAGGCAAACACTCGTGAGTTAAAAGCCACTGTATGAACCAGCTTACGGAGCGCTTAACAAAGCCAGCGATTCCCTTGCACACCTGAAGACCAGAAAAACATTCACCAAAATAAAGTTAGGGACATGCTCTTTTTTTTTTTTTTTTTCTTTTTTTTTTTTAAACTGTAACGTGTACTAAGACAGCAAGATCACTTTTCCAGCATCGTTCATACACACATATGCCCCAGAAGCTACTTGAAATTACCTTGTGTAATGGAATTGTCTGGAAAGCTCAGCTTAAAGTAGTTGAGCTCAGTTACTGATTGATTTACAGGTACAGAAAATAAATGCATGCAGCATTTTAACAATGATGACTTACCAGTGCTATGTTATTTCCATTTAGCAAAATCTGGTCTAGCTTTGCGATTCTTCTGCCCTCAGACGGAATCTCACTGAAGCAGCATTAAAAAAAAAATAAGTAAGAACAGATAACCAGGGACAACAATTCCAGTTTTGATTACAGAATAAATCTCTACATTAAGATGGCAGCTGTTGGAACTAAGAAATAAATGGGCCACGCTGCAGCCCGATCTTGACAAATTGACCGCCTGGATAAAGAAAGCTATCTGGCAACTAAAAAGATCCATTGTCCTTTTCTGCTCAGTACACGTAAAGATACAGATTCACCCTCTAAATCGCGGCAATTTCTTGAATACCACCAATACTCAGCACAGGTTTCAAATAGCAACCTGGCAGGACAAAGTAATAAATACTTATCCTTAAGTCTGCTAACTTTCTAAACCTTTGCCTAGACCTTAAGGAAATGTAAAAACAAACAAACTACTGGAAAGTTCAAGGCGCAATCCACGCAAAGTTAAGGCTATCGAGTAGGAACCTGATTACAAGTATAAGTCATGCAACAGCTACTCTATGACATGGATGTCCTGAACAGATCATCCTCTACAGTGTAAGTCCAAGGTACAAACCCTTCAGCTGGCAAGTATTCCAAAAATATAAAACCTCTTCGCTTACAGAGCTTACACAGTATTTTTCCCCAGGAAACCAAATGTTCAAGAGGAACAGGAGGCAGAAACAACACTTACAATTCTGTAACGTCTTCTAGCACCGTATCTGAAAATCCAGTTTCAAGGAAAATAAGGCCCCGAATTTAAAAATAAAACTATTTCCAGTTATTTCCATGTCACACTGAGCTGTGATTTTACCTGTAAAATAAAAAAATCAGAACAAGACAACTGATCCCTACAAAAAAGGCTCTCCTATCCGGTGAACTCAAACCTCTCAAAAGCAGTAACATCACTGAGCTGGAGCATAAACTGGACGGCCTTAAACACCTCCATCAGAGGATACGGACAAAGTCATCAAGTCCTACAAGCGGTCCCACAATTTCTGATCGCTCTGCATCACAACATGAACGCGTGCGTGGACCTACGCATTTGTCCACAAGTTCTGTAGATTGAAAGGCACGAGAGATTGCTTTGTAGAACACACCTGTTTTCCAGCAAAAACCTTAACATTGTGGCGGCAAAAAAAGTCATTGCCGCGGGCACTGGTAAAAAGCACAGAAAGAAGGGGGAAAAAAGAGACAGGAAAAAAAAACCCACAGTAAAAAAAACGCTTCCTCAACTGCTGCCGGTAGGTACCTCCACAAGTTCCTGTGGCCGCAGGAACACGTTCCCTCCGCCGAGAGCCTCCCTCCACCTCGGTGCCGCCGGGCCGCAGCACATCACCGCGGGTCTGCCGAGCGCCGACGCTCGTCCCCAGCCGGCCTTTGCAAACCTCCTTTGCCCGGAGCCACCCCCCCCGCTCGCTGCCCGCGCCGGAGACCGGGACGCCCCAGCGCCTCTCCGCCGCCGCGGGCAGGGGCCGCGCCGCTGACAGGCCCGGCCGCGGCTCCCGAGCGGCGGGAAGCCCCGCGGCCTCAGGCGGACGCCTGACTGACGAGCCGGGAGGCCCGCCGCACCCGCAGCCCCGGCCCCTCAGCCCGGCCCGCCGAGGATTTTTCCCTCGCCGGCCAACAACGCCGGACGCTGCGGCCAGACCCGCGCACTTCACCGCGGCTGCGAAGGCGACGGGCTTCGCCGCCCGCCACCGCGCCGACGCGGGGGGGTGGCGCGGGGCCGCCCGGCCCGGCCCGGCCCGGCCCCTGCCGCTGCGCGCCGGCCCCCGCGCCCCATCCAGCCGAGCCGCTCGCCCTCCCTCGCCTCCCGCCACCTCCGCACAGCGCCGCACCCCCGGGGTGAGCTGAGCTGATGGGCTGAGCTACAGCCTCCCCAGAAACCTCTGCCCTGACACCAGAGTCTCTGAAAACAGTTTCTGACCTCTTTTGGCACGTCACAGGATAGTAACCCAAACCACAAGACCATGTCTCTCCTACTTTGCTCTGTTGCAGAAGAATCTCAGCTTGCAAAGCACATCAGTTTTCCGTAACACAGATAACCAGGGTTCACACAGTCAGACTTTTCAGTTAGAAGGCCACAGAAAGAATCATAAAGAGACCGAGTATCTTTTCCTTAAACATCCTGTTTACAGACAGCTATGTTACCTCCAAGTGCTATGAAAGTTACTTTCTCTAAAATTATCTTCCATTTTTTTTTCCTTCCCCCCCCCCCCCCCCCCCCTTGAAAACAATCTCATAGCTTAATCCTTATAGGATTTTTTTCAAGTTTTGGTTTTTTCTAACGAGTATCAACACATGAAAACTCTAAATAGTTTCAGGAAGGTCAGTATTTGCTACAGTTGCACTTGATCCAACATCCCACTTTTTTTTCCAACAAGCAAACCAGTTCAACCAAGTTTCTTTCAAGAGCCATACAGGAGAAAGTACAGATTCTGCTCCGTCTGCTAACAAGCAGGCAAAGGTGCTGCTACCAATTTGAAAACTATAGAGGCTCTGCTGTGCCCATTTTGAACTGGGGAACAAAAATAGCCCTTCCCGTTTCAATATGTAGGTCCACTTTTTCTCATTTGCAAAGCAGATCCACTGCCTTGGGAGACTGACCAGAATTACCTGGAACAAACATTATTTTTGACTAGGATCTGTTTGTTAGTTGAGAAAACAGTCACTATGTCTCTGTGATAATATGACACGATTTCATCACTACATTTCTGTCTCAAGGGGCCCAGTTGTATTTTATTTTCTAGTAACACAGTATCTGTCCAATTCCAGTCTCTGACTTAAGAGATGAGCAACATGCAATTTCTTCAATGTCTACTTATCACGTGAGGAAGTCAACAAACCTCTTTTCACAGTTACAATCACTTTTCAAAGACCTGACAGTGCGCTCCGGTCATCAACTGACCCTGAACAAGTTGCAAAATGTAAAAGGATCAATAAATGTGAGAAAGACCTTTGGTATGAGGGAACCCAGACAAACCGGTGCAGCAGCTTTCTTCCCTATTGATTGGAAGGGAATGCTGGTTGGCTGCTGCTTATACGGATAATCCACAAATTATTTGCTATTCTTCTTAGCCAAAGGGCTAAGGCAGTGCCATCAGCAACTTCATAATATACCCTGAAACAAGAAGCAGATATTACGGCTCCAAGTCTGAGCAAACGGCATCAATGATTAAGACAGCTCTAACATGGAAGGCCTGGGAAGTGGCAGTGGTATAAGGCACTAGCAATTTATCAGGGCTCTCTTTTAAATGCTGGCATTTTCTGTGACTTGGATTTTGACTATTATTATGAGATCATTACATCACCTATCACACAAGTGTAGCTTTGTTAACTTTGAAAGAAAAGCTGCTAGACAATATACAACACAAAGTTAGACAAGCGAGGGAAGTACACAGTGATTTCACAGGCAATCTGGAATCGGGCACCCGACTTGAATTCCTGGCTTTGAAAACCTCTCTCCAGATGACTTACCATCCTTTCACTAAGATCCAGCAGCAGTTCTCTCCGGGGCCTCATGCTCTTCTGTAGCCAGCCAAAGCCCACGGAGCTGCACTGTAAGCTTGAAGACCAGGGTGCCAGCTTCGTGTCCTATTTCTGTCACCTAGTTTTTACGTACCGTTTCTTGCTAATCAAAATGCCCAGTGATTCCTCCTCACACATCACACTTGAGTTAGTACATCTAAGCATTATTTCTGCAGCGCTACATTTGCACGGATTAGCTGCTGAACCCTCCAGATGATGTACTGCTTTTCAAGAAGGGTGTAGTATAACTGGTGAGGGTCTACAGTAAGTCCAAGAGGGTGCTCAGCGATGTACAGGAGTCTGACTTCAAAGCATAAATTGAAAAACAGCTGCTTAACCTGGAAAGGGCAATACTGAAGAGAAATAACAATGTTTAAACTCTAAAGGGTAGCTATCTATAAGGAAGAACTTTTGTGTGCATCCACTGCACACAGTTACACGGAATCGTGGGGCTTAAATTACAACCTGAAAAACTTAGGGTATGTGGCAATCTTTGCAACAGTAGTAATAATTACAGGAAATGTTTAAGAATAAATTAGGCAAGCATTTGTCAAGAATGGTACAGAACGTTGATCATTCACCTCTAGAATGAGAGCAACGCTAGACTATCTTCAAAGGTTCTTCTTTCCCCACTGCTGTCCCTCTCCGTATTTCTACCCTCAAACACAAGCATCATCCCCAGCTGTGCACTTACAATTCTATCTGCATATGCACATGTCTAGAGATGCACATTTATTTCTTCGTTACACACAGCTGAAGGAGAGTACTCATAGGTAAGCCAATTTACATAAACAGCTTTTGAAAGTTAAACACCTCAGCTTCTTGCAAAGCGTTAGCCCAACAGAACACCAGGAGCGGCATGTAAATCCTTATGCCAAAACTGCGTTCTCTTAAATCTTATGAAAACCAGTTCTAACATAAAGCCTGACTTGTCTATTTTCTGACACTCCCCTTCTCTGTCATCAGGTACTTATTAGATAGTAAAACAACTGACGGGGCAAACACCATAACTAGCACAATAGCTGACTTCCGTAGCAGTTGCATATCATGTCTGAATAAATGTGAGTTTAGTAGGTGTATAGGTAGATACACATTCAGAAATGCACAAGAACTGAAAGGAGTAATCTGTAACTGGTAGACTAAGAACGCTGCAATAGCATGCAATGTAAATCAACATGCAACTACCTATAGGGAAGGGAAGTACAGAAACATTCTTCTAGATTAAAAAAAAAAAAACAAACGCAGCAATGGTAGGAAAAGGTACTTGGAACGTGCCACTTTCAATCCACTGAAACGACGTCTGCAACAGCAGTAAGAACACTGGCAAACTACCTTCTCTGTTCCACAGGGCCTTGAAACCCATACGCATTGTCTGTTGCCACTTGCCGTTAGGAAACAAAGGCGCTGCGATCAGTAGAAGCGTGTAGAACACCAAAAATGAAACTTTTGAGTATGTCACATGCAAGATCCTCATTCTCCGTACAGTCTACAAGGTTACACAATTGTAAAATACTTTGTAAGAATGAGAATCCTGAAGTTTGCCTTGGATTAAAAAAGTTTTAAAACTCCGTTTTGAGGTTTTTTTCCAAGGGTTTTAGAAATAAAAGCATCTTGGTAAAGTGATTTTCACACACTGCACAGACACGAGCAGTGTTTCTCCCACTGCGAGAGGAGTATCAAAATACTCTTATCTAATATGTTATAGACAAGGGTGACCAAGCTCACAGGAGAATCTGTACTTTCCCACTGATTACAAGGAACGGGCCAGGTGCTTTGTGCCTCCTATGCAGCTGGAGCATGCAGTTGCCTGGTAACTTGTGCTGAGCTATTGCATCTTAATCACATATACATGGAGGAATACCAAGCTGACCGCTTAGGTTTATCAGCCAAAACAGTTTACAGCAACACAATAGTTTAGAGCAATTCAGGAAGTTTAACACTGAATTTAGGTATGTGCTTATATGGTTTGATGAACAGAACTTTTATAAATGAAAGGGAAACAACAGATGACTTTAGAGCATACAAAAGGTATAGTCTACAAACCAAATATCAATTATTAGCAATGTTTACCTGTTCAAAGGGCATCATTTAATGTCTCAGACTCAACAAGCATAAACTGACAGACTGTTACGATTTGAAAATTTTAAAAAAGTTCTAATAGCGTGCCCAAAACGGAGGTGTTTCAGTGTTCAGGCTAGACTCGTTGTCTCCAGTAAATACATATCTTAATTCTAACACAGGATAAAAAACAATTTATAAATTTCCTCTTGTAAAAATGAAACTGTTCCAATCACCCTGTTCACTCCTATTTAAGATATTAAATAGGGCAAATCAGAAGTAACTCGAACCAATCCCTCCCACCCAGCTATAAACCAGGACCATATACAGCCCTTGCAGACTACACAAGATCCTGTCTCATTCCAGCCATATCATTAGCATAAGCTGTGCAAACCCATGCAAATCAACAGGTTTTTCAGGCAGAAAAGCAGACTCCAACAGCAGTTAAGCCACTTCTTACAACTGACAATGTCATACTTCCATCACTGATTATAGCACAAGAACAAAAAAGAATGGGTCTTTATTGTCCTTCATGAACTTGAGGGGCTGCAAGAAACCAGTGAAGTTACAAGCCTGGATTCTGTAACGTCGCTATCAGCATAATTTCCAGATCAAAGATCCGGCCTCCTTGTTAAGATCATCAAACATAATTTTGAGTTCGGAGGACATGTCATCACAACACTATGTTAGGTAGAGTATAAAACCTTATCATCAGATTCTCAGCTAGTTTAAGTCAATGTATTCTGTGTGTTCCGCTGAAGTCAATGAAACTAAACACGCTATCATAGGAAAGAGATATTTCAGCACGCCTCAGACCTGGAAAACTATCTTGAAAAATGCCCTTCACTTTTAACACAAATTCTCTGCACTTCCCACGATCTCTCAACAGCGAGCAGTAGTAAGACCCTAACAGTTACTTGCAACCTATTTCTTGCATAGCATTCATTTTTATTTTAATTTTAAAAGGGGCAACTAATAAACGAGATTTTTGCAGCTACTCACAAAAATCAATAAGCAAAGACATTTGTTCCAAGACTTAAATTACTTGTATAATTTTAAAAACTATCAAAGCTCTGTAAAGTAAAATAGATACATTTACCTACTCATGTAGGAAACCACAGACAAACTTCAGGAAATGACCAAAGGTGCAGAGGATAGGCTAATGCCTATTCGCATTAGGTAGAAAAACAAGGTAGAAAAGGTAGAAATGCCTGTGAGAAACTATGAATATGATATTGTTTATTAAGATTTATGTTAAACCCAGTGTAAAGATTAAACTGCAAAAAGACATGAGATCGCTTATGTAATAAACGGGTTAAATTTGTTCAGGAAATCAAGAAGGGGGAAGAGATGTTGAGAGTTAACATATGCCTTGTGTAAATGACAAGAGTTGCTCGAATTATGTGTGGAGGTCCCGGGAAGAGGGCACTTGCTATAACTTACTAGATAAGGGGGAAAAAGTAATGGCTATGACTCCCTAGATAAGGAAAGGAAGAACAACAGCTGCATTTCTCCACATCAAAAGACATTCCATATCAAAGGACAGTCATCCTTGAGAAGATCTACTGAATCTACATGGTAACAGACCTACACCAGTGAAGAAAGAAGAAACAAGACAAGGCGGAGACTTACAAGAAAAGGGTACATGAAATGTATATAAGGAATGTAACTGTAACCTAAAGTTACGGCAGTTGGTGGAGCGCAGACTCCCCTGCCGTCCAGCGCTGTATTTGCTCATATTCTACTTGCTATAATTAATAAAATTTTAATTGGATTATGATCCCTTGTGGTCGCAATTTATGACAATTCTTGGTGCCGTGACTCGGATAAGGAACGGTGGGCTTCTGTCCTCCGGGGAGGCGCCCCGCGGCAATCCGCGGCCCCGTGACCGACAGCCTACCTCAACCTTACCGACGAACCTAAATTCTAGAATAGTGAGCAAAGGAGAAACCGGTAAAATCCCATAAAAATTCTGTGCACGGGAGTCCGGACGAAGACGCAGGACGCGTAAGTATATTGCGAATTTGTTCGCGGGTTTGCCGTTCGGGCGGGATTGGGTTTCCTGGATTATAACAAATGAGAGGTTCGATATACTGAACCAAGCGAGCGTGGACTCTTAAGTACTGCGTTTCCCATCTCCTGCGAGGGACTGGGCCAGGAACAAGGGGAACGAGTGAGTGTGTGTGTGGATAATCCAGAAGATGGGGGCGAAGGGCAGCAAGCCTTCGACTCCCATGGGAAGGGTACCCACTGTACCTAAGAATACCCCTCTGGCATATATCTTAGACAATTGGAGATATTTCCCTGGAACATTAGGGAAAGATAAGCAGAAAATGATAGAATATTGTACTAAGGTATGGGGAGGGAAGAAGATTTCTAAAAATGTCTTTTGGCCAGTCTATGGGTCAGAAGAAGATTGGGTAAGACAGCAATTAAACCTCTGGGTTAATAATAAAAAACCCCTTAACCCGGAGGAGAGTCAGTATGCGGAAGTGTGGCTAGAAAGACCGGGAGCTAGACTTTACCCACTGAATGAAGTAAAAACTAAACAAAAGAAAAAGAAGGAAGAGTTAGACGAAACCCTTCTAACCCCCCCCCCTTACATTCCTCCTCCTGCTCCCGCAGCCCCTCCAGAGGTCCCCAGAGCGCCCACTCCCCAACCAGAGTCGGAACAAGGGTCCCCCCTTCCTCCTAGACGCGTGACTAGGAGCCAAAAAGGGGCAGCTCAGATATATCCTCTAAGGGAAATGCCCATGGGGGGACCTCAACCTGTGATTGGATATATTTCTGTACCCCTAAGCTCGGCTGACCTGCGAGATTTTAAAAGAACCGAGATGGGAAACTTAATTGAGGACCCACTCGGAGTGGCAGAAAGATTAGATCAATTTTTGGGACCAAACCTTTATACTTGGGATGAGATGCAATCTATCCTTGGTCAATTATTTACTACCGAGGAAAGAGATATGATTAGACGAGCAGGAATGAGACTGTGGGATGCTCAGCATGCCCAGGGACCCCAAGCAGATATTAAATGGCCACTCCAAAGACCTAATTGGGATAATCAGGATCCGGTGCATAGAACTCATATGCAGGACCTGAGAACTATAGTAATTCAGGGGATTAGAGAAGCAGTACCCCGTGGCCAGAATATCAATAAAGCATTTAATGAAATGCAAAAGAAAGATGAGAGCCCTACTGAGTGGCTAGAACGACTGAGGAAAGCCCTTCAGCTGTACTCTGGTGTAAATCCAGACGATCCTTTAGGACAAGCACTCCTCAAAACTCAGTTTGTGGCAAAATCATGGGAAGATATCAGAAAGAAAATTGAAAAGTTAGAAGACTGGCAGAATAGAGGGTTGGATGAATTATTAAGGGAAGCTCAGAAAATCTACATAAGGCGGGAAGAAGAGAGCAGCAAGCGACAAGTAAAAATGATGGTAGCAGTGGTTAGAGAGGGTCGCAAAGGGCAGATCGGTGAACATAAATCTGCTGGAACGAAACAAGGGAACGTAGTAGTAAGGAAGGAACAGAGATGTTGTTTTTACTGTGGAAAGAAGGGACATATAAAGAAGAATTGCAGAGAAAGGATCAGGGATGAGGAAATATTGAAAACAGAATAGGAGAGTCAGGGGCTCTATATCTTAGGGGACCGGAGTCATCATGAGCCCTTAATAAAATTAAAAATAGGTCCCCATAAACAAGAGTTCACCTTTTTAGTAGACACTGGGGCTGAGAAATCGACTATTAGGCAAATACCTGAGGGATGTAAAGTTTCCCCTGAAAAAGTACAAGTAATTGGAGCAAAAGGGGAACCCTTTAAAGTAAGCAAAATCAAAAATGTGGTGTTCGAAACTGAAAATAAATTTGGAATGGGTGAACTCTTGCTCGTCCCTGAAGCAGAATTTAATCTGTTAGGACGGGATTTAATTGTCGAATTACAATTAGAAATTAAAGCAAAAAAACAAGAGCTAATGGTGTCTGCTTATCCTTTAACTGTGGACGATCAAAAACAAATTAACCCTGATGTCTGGTACTCTCCGGACACAATAAGTAAACTGGAAATCCCACCGATTAAAATTCAAATCTCCGAACCCCACATACCTGTGAGGGTGAGGCAATATCCCATATCCCTAGAAGGACGGAGAGGATTAAAACCAGAAATTGATCGATTGTTAGCACAAGGAATCTTAGAGCCTTGTATATCACCCTTTAACACCCCCATTTTGCCTGTAAGGAAGCCAAATGGGAAATATCGGCTTATACATGATTTAAGGGAAATAAACAAAAGAACTATCACCCGGTTCCCTGTAGTAGCAAATCCATACACACTGCTAAGCAAGCTAGGACCCCATAACTCCTGGTATAGTGTGATTGATTTAAAGGATGCCTTTTGGGCCTGTCCACTGGCAGAAGAATGCCGTGATTATTTTGCATTTGAATGGGAAGACATAGAGACAGGCCGTAGACAGCAATTGAGATGGACCGTGCTCCCCCAAGGGTTCACTGAATCCCCTAATCTGTTTGGACAAGCCCTGGAAGAGCTCTTAAAAGAATACCAGGCACAAACAGGAAATGTACTGTTACAGTATGTAGATGATCTGCTCATAGCAGGGAATAATAAGGAGGATGTAAGAAAAGAAAGCATTCGACTCCTAAACTTTCTTGTACAAAAGGGACTGCGGGTATCACAAGAAAAGTTGCAATTTGTGGAGGAAAAAGTGAAATATTTGAGGCATTATTTGTTTAACGGCAAGAAGATATTAGATCCAGAGCGCATTAAAGGAATTTTAGAATTACCTATGCCTGTCACTAAGAGGCAAATTCGGCAGGCATTAGGGCTATTTGGGTATTGGAGACAATGAATAGAGAACTAGAGTTTTAAAGTTAAATTTTTATATGAACAACTGTCTAAAGACAAAATACCCAAGTGGACCCCTCAGGATCAAGAGCAGTTTGCCAGTCTCAAAAGGGAGCTAAGTCAAGCACCGGTTTTAAGCCTCCCAGATTTAAAGCGGCCATTCCATTTATTCGTTAACATACATGAAGGAACGGCATTCGGAGTATTAACTCAGGAATGGGCCGGACAAAAGAAACCGGTGGCATACTTATCAAAGCTGTTGGATCCTGTGAGCAGGGGTTGGCCAAGTTGTTTACAAATCATTGTTGCTGCTGCCTTATTACTTGAGGAAACGAATCGCATTACCTTTAATGGAGAAGTTGTCTTATATACACCTCATAACATCAGGGGAGTGCTACAACAAAAAGCAGAAAAGTGGCTTACAGATAGCCGATTATTAAAGTATGAAGGAATACTTATAGAATCCCCTAAACTATCTTTAAAAACTATTGGAGCAGTTAATCCCGCTGAATTTTTATACCCAGGAGAAGGCAATGAACTATTGCACAATTGTTTTCAAACAATTGAACAGCAGACACGCATTAGGCCAGACTTAGAAGAAGAAGAACTACAATGTGGAGAAGTATTATTTATAGATGGGTCATCACGAATAGTGGAAGGTAAACGATTATCCGGATATGCCATCGTTAAATTGGAAAAAGGAGAATTTAAAACAATAGAATCAGGCCCCCTGAGTGCCAGCTGGTCGGCTCAAGCCTGTGAGCTGTATGCATTGTGGAAAGCATTAGTGTCACTGAAGGGAAAGGATGGAACTATATATACAGACTCACGCTATGCGTTTGGAGTGGTACATACCTTTGGAAAAATATGGGAGGAAAGAGGATTTATTAACTCACAGGGAAAAGAACTGATACACCCGGGATTAATTCGGCGAGTTCTGGGGGCATTGAAAATGCCGAATAAAATAGCAGTTGTACATATAAAGGGACACCAGCGAGGTACAAGTTATCAAGTTAGGGGAAATAATGCAGCTGATACAGAAGCAAAACGAGTGGCAGGCAATTATAATACGATTTTGACTATGCAACAAATACCTGTTAGTAAAAATTTGAGCTTTGAGTCTGCAGAAAAGGAAAAATTAGAGCAAATGGGAGCTAAGGAACAGGATGGTAAGTACATATTGCCAGATGGGAGAGAAGTCTTGCCAAAGGGCATAGCACTCGAAATATTTTCAAAAATACACAGCAAAACACACTGGGGAACCCAGGCGTTAGTTGATCATTTCAATCAACAGTTTGCCTGTATAGGCGTATATAACATAGCAAAGACAGTCACGACAGCCTGCGAGACCTGTCAAAAGGTTAATCGAAACAACATGAGACAAAAACCTCTTGGAGGACGTTCCCCAGCATACAGACCTTTTTCACACATACAAGTAGATTTTACTGAACTACCCAGGGTGGGGCGTTACAAATATTTATTGGTAATGGTGGATCATTTAACACATTATGTTGAGGCTTTTCCTACCTCCAAGGCAACTGCTAACCAAGTTACTAAGGTATTACTTGAATACATTATACCTCGATATGGTGTACCTGATGTAATTGACTCAGACAGAGGAACACACTTTGTGTCAAAAATTGTCAGAGATCTAACAGAAAGCTTAGGTATTAAGTGGGAATACCATACGCCATGGCATCCACAAAGTTCGGGAAAAGTTGAAAGGATGAATGGGGAAATCAAAACTATTTTGACTAAATTAATGATAGAAACTAAATTATCATGGATTAAGTGCCTACCCATGGCACTATTAATTCTCAGAACCAGACCCCGAGCAGATGTAGGAATATCAGCGTTTGAAATGGTGTATGGGATGCCCTATAGAATTGAAAGTCCACAAACAAATGTTTTGATTCGAGATCGTGTGATTAATGAATATGTTTCACAATTAGCAGAACATCATAACAAGCTTTGGGAACATGGACTGATTGTGCAACGACCTCCGTTGGACTTAAAAATTCACAATTTTAAACCTGGGGACTGGATATTGGTTAAAACGTGGAAAGAAGAAACCCTAAAACCCAATTGGGAGGGACCTTATCTTGTTTTGCTTACAACAGAAACAGCTGTCCGGACTGCTGAACGTGGATGGACTCATGCTAGTCGCATTAAAGGCCCAGTGACGAGACCCCACTGGAAAGTAATCAGTACTCCAGGTGACACCAAAATAACCCTGAAAAGATAACATCATGATAGAGACTTTATTTGATTATTTTGCCGCATTACCTTTTAGTGTAAAGTGTATATTGCTGTTTATATTTGCTATAATTACTTCTTTTTTTATCTACTATATATGGAAACATACAAAGTGTGCTAAAGGAAATTGCTAAACCTATGCAACCATACAATATTGAATATACACAAATGTAAATAATTTGAGCACTCTAGATGTATGAATTAGGTGTAATAATTTGAACTGTAATTATTATCCATTTGCTTGTTTCAGGTGTAAGGTATGCCAGAATAAATGGTGGACACACTGTGAATATGAATACCCTCCGATAGGAGTTTGCACACAGTGTTGGAAAAATCCAAAGAACTCTCACTGAATGGAAACTAAAACAATTAGAGTCTAAACAAGAAATTATTTGAAAATCCCATGAATGGTGGGAAATTTTTGCTAAAGGAATAAACCCACAATATTATTGTTACCATTCCAACAAACCAGTCCCCTTTGTAGCTGAAATCTTGGCTATAAAGTGCAGAAGGGAAATACTAACTGTGTCTTGCTTTGTCCCATTAATCAAAGCTGCAAGGTGGGAAGCCTATGTAAACAGGCAGAAAGCCCCAAACAGCTGTTCTCCTGAAGAATTCCCTTGCTGCCGAGAAGATGATATACCCCGTGGCTCGAAGCAACCGAGTCGACGGGCAAGGCAGAGGAGGAACAAACTGTGGAGAAAAGAACCAGAGCAATGGGACACAAAAGCAACAATGGCCGAACTTCCCCAGGACTGGTAAAAATATACTTAAATTGGCAAAATTGACGGACTCCTTTTTTTCTGGTATACCGTTAGCCTTGTTATTGATAATAACACAAGCAAGTGGGAACCCTCATCAACCTATGAATTAGACAATAACAAACATAAGATATCCAAGTAATCCAATCCAAGCACGAACTACACCGGGCATAGTTAGTTTTAATGTGAGTTTACATGATTTAATTACTGAAGAAGATCGCAAAGATGAAGCAGATATATGTAAACCAATTTATATATGCCCAACATCAAACCCTGGTAAAAGTTACTGTAATTCTCCAGGTCATTATTACTGTGCATATTGGGGATGCGAAACATGAGCTTCTGAGTGGTCCGCATCTGGAGACCAGTATCTAGAAATAAAATGGTCACCGGAAGGATACAAAAGACCTAAATTAACCAGAGACCGATGGGGCCATTGCTTAAGACAAACGATTCCTTGTGTGGGCATCAATATAACTGTAAGAAATCCTGCACAGGACTTTTGGCTGGCAGGAAAATATTGGGGAATTAGATATTGGGAAACAGGTGCGGACAGAGGAGGAATTTTTCAAATCATGAAAAGTCCAATGCCTCATGATCCCTTACCAGTAGGACCAAACTTAGTCCTGAATCCACCCACTTCTTCTGAAGAAAAGGTTGCCCCCGTAATTGTTGTAACCCCTCCTCCAGACTCTCTTTCGGAAACAACTAGTGACACTATGACTGAATCATCCCTGTCCAGGGACCTAGAGTTGTCAGAATCCAAAGACCCCTTATGGAATCTAATACAAGTCTCTTATCATGCTCTTAATGAAAACAAACCAAATTTAACTGAGGAATGCTGGTTATGTTATAATGTTAGACCACCATATTTTAAGACAATTGGAAAACCAGGTAAGATTCAATGGTCTAATGGTTCAAACCCACGAGAATGTCCATGGGATGACCGGAGGAATCATACGCAAGGAATCACTATTCAATTAGTAACAGGCCAAGGAAAATGTATAAGTACAGTGCCCAAAAAGTACCAGCCTTTGTGCAACCGAACAGTCACTAACACCAACATAGAGAAACATAAGAATCAAAGGGACAAATGGGCTATCCCAACACCAGGAGCTAAATGGGTTTGTTCAGACATCGGAGTAACGCCCTGCCTATCCCTAAACGTGTTTAATCAATCTCAGTTTTGCATACAGGTGATTATTGTTCCTCGTCTGATCTATCATACCTCTGAGGAAGTGCTACGCCACTTTGAAGGAGACCTGAATAGACAAAAACAAGAGCCAATTACAGTGGTAACCCTGGCTACACTGCTGATAGCGGGCGGAGTTGGAGCAGGTACAGGCATAGCCTCCCTAGTAAAAGGCCAGGAATTACAAAGTTTACAGATGGCTGTAGATGAGGATTTAGCAAAAATAGAACAATCTATCCAAAATTTAGCCACTTCAGTAAAGTCTTTATCAGAGGTAGTACTGCAAAATAGAAGAGGATTAGATCTATTGTTTTTAAAGGAGGGAGGGTTATGTGTAGCTCTCAATGAAGAGTGTTGTTCTTTTACTGATCACACGAGAGTAGTCCAGGACACCATGTCTAAACTCCGAAAAAGATTGGACAAACGTAAAAAGGATCGCGAAGCGAACAAATCATGGTATGAAAACTGGTTTAATGTTTCACCTTGGCTAACCACTTTGTTGTCTGCTTTAGCAGGACCGCTTATTATGTTGATTTTAGGACTTGTATTTGGGCCTTTTATATTAAGCTATATTTTACACTTTATTAAAGAACGGTTAGACATGGCTAAACTGCTTATTTTAACTACGAGGTCTGGAGCAAAATATAAGAGTGTACCTATTAATGAGGATGAAGATTGTTGTGAAGACGTTATGCCACGTGAAAACTATACCTATTGTAATTGTGAAATATTACCTTGTGAATGTTATGATAAATGTTAGGATTATGAGAAAAGTTTGGCTTACAGTACCGAAAGTGAAAGTAACGTCTAATAAACAATAATAGGACAAAAAGAAAAAGGGGGGATTGTGAGAAACTATGAATATGATATTGTTTATTAAGATTTATGTTAAACCCAGTGTAAAGATTAAACTGCAAAAAGACATGAGATCGCTTATGTAATAAACGGGTTAAATTTGTTCAGGAAATCAAGAAGGGGGAAGAGATGTTGAGAGTTAACATATGCCTTGTGTAAATGACAAGACTTGCTCGAATTATGTGTGGAGGTCCCGGGAAGAGGGCACTTGCTATAACTTACTAGATAAGGGGGAAAAAGTAATGGCTATGACTCCCTAGATAAGGAAAGGAAGAACAACAGCTGCATTTCTCCACATCAAAAGACATTCCATATCAAAGGACAGTCATCCTTGAGAAGATCTACTGAATCTACATGGTAACAGACCTACACCAGTGAAGAAAGAAGAAACAAGACAAGGCGGAGACTTACAAGAAAAGGGTACATGAAATGTATATAAGGAATGTAACTGTAACTAAAGTTACGGCAGTTGGTGGAGCGCAGACTCCGCTGCCGTCCAGCGCTGTATTTGCTCATATTCTACTTGCTATAATTAATAAAATTTTAATTGGATTATGATCCCTTGTGGTCGCAATTTATGACATGCCTATAAGCATTAAGGTAGAAGAAGAAGAACAACAACAACAACAAACCCCCAGGAGTTCTACAGAAAAATGAGTGAGCAGCCCACAGCACTGGCAGACAACAGATTTTTTTATCCCCACTTCCTCCACCCCTTCTTCTCCCACCCCTCCCCCCCTTGTTTTTAAAGGAAATAATTTTTCTATTGTGAAACATATTGTCAGTGATGCAGTTGAAGCCAAAAGTTTAAATGAGTTCAGGAGAGGATTAACCGAATTCTAAGACACGGGCCAACACAACTGCTATAGAAAGCATCTGCATCATGGTGAAATGCAAACAGCTACTCCGAGAACGACACATTATTATTCACTAAATTGGCCTTTTACCCTGTTGTATAGTTACTAATGTTGAAAAGAGTCACTGCTCTGCAAGAAACTAAAACTTACAGCGCTTCATGCTCGGAGAGAACTGTGGCCCATCAGCTCGTGGCTGTGAAGTCTTACAACTTAACACGTTTCAGTTGCACACCAACAAGTTCTGAGGCGCACTGCTGACTGTATTCAATAGTCACAGCTTATGTAGGAGGATATGATAAACTTTACTTATTTGCCTTTAACCGATGCTCCAAATATTTTAAAGTCGTTCTTAAAGTAGGTTACCGGTTTGATTACCCTTCATACAAAATCCTCCTTCAAATGGAGGTTTCTCTTCTCTTCTTTTCAGATTTAAGGCATGAACAGAAACCACACCTGCATCATCACTGAAATCAGTGCCTATTTTTCAATAAACTTTAGCAGCATCAGAATTCGTCCTCAAGTACCGTTCATAAAGCAAATGCTTCATTCTTCAAAACTTTTTTAAGCAAATGTTAGTAATGCTGTGCCACAGACTCTCACGCCCAGTCACACGTGTTCTTCCCGAGACTGTTACGCAGCTTCGTATTTTAAAAATCACCATCCTAACGGCGTACCTGATACCGGTTCTCCCCTTTTTAAAGTCCGATGTTAAGGAAAAGCTGCAAGTCCTACAAAACCAGGCAGACTTGCTTGTTCTTGCCAAAGAGAAAAAGGTTAAGCATTATTAAAAAATAAGACTATTGCCTACCTTTAAGTATCCATAAAGCTATCAACATGAACCGTATGGTGGCTTGTCAGCATCGATATTTGAACACGGGCATGCAAAACGTCCTTCAGTTAAATTCCAAACTCTATGAATTAATTGGTGGGCAATTCCCCAAGGATAAAACATCTATCAAAAGCCAACAGTAAGCCAGAAATCTCTTTCCGTTTCATAGGGTAAAAAAAAAATAAAATACAGTGAATCCTGAAAAAAGAAATCGATATTAGACAGGGAACGCCTATATAGTTATAGGGCAAGTAATAAAACATTTAGTGTTTTGATTTTTTTTTTTTTATTTCTGTCATCACAATAGTTAGACAAACATGGAAACATTTGCAACAGCAATACTTGGGTCACTTTAAAATCTTGGTAACACTGAAATACAGGTCAGCAAAAACTAATGATGTGGGGAGGGGGCTTTAGGTCTTCTTATTTTCATACACATTCACACACACACACACACACACACACACACACACATATCTATATACACACGCACACTCCACAACTCCAAAGAGCTATCTTAACTATGTCTGCCAGTAAACGGAAATAGTAGGCAGAAAGGAACCATATCTATACTAAGACAGTTAGCTGTGTCGTAAAACTGAAGATCACTGCAACCAGTGCCATCTTAAAGAAGAAAAAAAACCAAACAACAACAACAACCAAAAAACCTGAAAGGAACCATCACTGTGCATGTCATAAGCATGAAGTTATTTTAACCTGATGACTACTCTGCACTATACTTTAAGCATCATTAAGTTTTTATGTCTTTTTAAAGTCTAAGGTTATTATTTTAAGTGGCCTACTTGTAGTGGCAGCCCAAGTAGCATTCTGGAGAACACCACAGTGCCCACAACTTCTACAGGTCAGTGCAGTATGATCAAGCACTACATTTCTAGGGGAGGAAAACAAAAAACCACTACCACTCATTTATTCAATTGAAAAGCTTGTTACCTGCACCTTCCAAAGCAACAGGCTACAGGAACACTGAAAGCAAAGTAAACCTGCCTGTAGTGCAAAGAATAGCAATCTCTTGGCCCACGATTTGGGTTTTATATAGACTTGGGCCATAAACAAATGCAACAGATGTAGAAAAACTGAAGACCGACAGCAACTGGAACGTAACTATTCTTTTTCCACTCCATCAACCCGTTGGAAAACTCACTCACTCGTGCACTTACGTAACTGAGCACAAAGAGAACAAAAAGAAAGGCTTTTACTCAGAACAAATTAGTGTGTCTTTACAGGAAAGTAACGGTTTCAACTTACAAAACCAGCATCATCATCATTAGTGATGCACCTTTCCTGAAGGGGAAATCCTTCTCTTTTATCAAATGTCAATTCCAAGAGTCTGTAAACAAAACAAACAAGCAACCCACACCATTACCTCAAAAGCTCTGTTTAGATTACATACACACACACATACATAAAAACCATGTCTTCACAGATGACAACTGTATCAACTTATACTTCAGGTCCTTCTCCTTCAGGAACCACCTATAAAAGACGACGACAATTTTGTGTTTGTGCCATAGATCTGAGTTTTACAAACCTACACATGACAGTTCTTGCTTTACAACAATTGAGCAGATGGAGACTTCACCGGCAGACCACAAAAGCGGTTTTTCGATTCAATATTATCTTCCTCTCCCAACAGTAGAAGCCAGTTATTGCCAGAGAAGCACAGGACAGAACCTCCAAAACACAAAGAATGTTTAACAAAACACAAAGCAGTTCCTAGGTAACAAACATTTTGGGTTTTGTCTTTGGTATTCAACTCAAGGAAATGATTCTGTCTAGAAACACTACAGTTCATTTTTAAAAGGACAAAGAACACCCTTCCTTTCGTGAATAATTTCTCCAATTGCCGATTCCTCCCCAGACTGTCACGAGACTGGGAAGCTGGTTTCCTCTTTCCAACTTCTATCAGTAAGCAGAGCTCAAAAACTGATAAAGAGCCTGAACTCTTCTACAGGCAGCAGGGAGTAATTTTCCAGGGAAGAAAGTAAAGAGCTGAACAACAGAGAAAGAAATACAAAAGGAAAAACATGAATAAGGGAAAAAAGAAGAGGATAACCATTGCTTTTACTGATACATTCTTAATAATTAGCTGAGCACTTCTAGAGAGGAAAAACTTTGCTGCTTTCAGGACCAAAGTAAGAAAAAGTCTAAAGCATAGTCTTCCTGACATGGGAAGATGTGTCTGCAAGAGAGGCACAAGATCCGATACAGAAATGTATCTACGTCTCGCTGAAAATTTGCACTCTAAGCATCACCAGCTTCTGCTTCAAGGACAGTATACCACCAGCTTAGCTGGATGGTAGCAATTTTACCCCATACAAGAAGTCAGAACATGCACTATCCTTTAAGGAGGCAGAACAATAACCAAAGCAGAAAGGGGCTTAGAAATTAAGGCAAGATGGCACTTGCTCAGACACACGGTGAGGAGATGCAAGGTGGGTAAGACAGCAAAATGGAGATTGTTCCTCGTTCACACAGAGCTCATTTCGACTCGAGTTGGTCTTCCTCTCCTCTTCCCACAAAATTAGGAATGCTTTTACGTAGGAAGTCCTGACTTTGTAGCCATCTATGCCGACAAACAAAAAGCTATTCTAGGTCTGCTCTTGTGGTATTTAGGAAGTTGCAGAATTCAGCTTAGGGATGCATAATCACAGTATTTAATTACTGTTGCAGTACTGACCTACATACACCAGCAGATAATAAACTAAAAATCATAGTGCTTCTGATTTGGTATAAGCCAACAGACCTCTGGATTTTTTTCAGAGCACGTAAAGGTACAGCTCTCTGGGCAGCACACGGTAATCGTAACTGCCAAATGACTTGACAAGCTTGTAAACATCCAAACTGCTGCAAACACATCTATACATACAATAATGGATAAAACGTAGATGCATTCCACCTACACGCTTATGCAGGCAAACACTCGTGAGTTAAAAGCCACTGTATGAACCAGCTTACGGAGCGCTTAACAAAGCCAGCGATTCCCTTGCACACCTGAAGACCAGAAAAACATTCACCAAAATAAAGTTAGGGACATGCTCTTTTTTTTTTTTTTTTTCTTTTTTTTTTTTAAACTGTAACGTGTACTAAGACAGCAAGATCACTTTTCCAGCATCGTTCATACACACATATGCCCCAGAAGCTACTTGAAATTACCTTGTGTAATGGAATTGTCTGGAAAGCTCAGCTTAAAGTAGTTGAGCTCAGTTACTGATTGATTTACAGGTACAGAAAATAAATGCATGCAGCATTTTAACAATGATGACTTACCAGTGCTATGTTATTTCCATTTAGCAAAATCTGGTCTAGCTTTGCGATTCTTCTGCCCTCAGACGGAATCTCACTGAAGCAGCATTAAAAAAAAAATAAGTAAGAACAGATAACCAGGGACAACAATTCCAGTTTTGATTACAGAATAAATCTCTACATTAAGATGGCAGCTGTTGGAACTAAGAAATAAATGGGCCACGCTGCAGCCCGATCTTGACAAATTGACCGCCTGGATAAAGAAAGCTATCTGGCAACTAAAAAGATCCATTGTCCTTTTCTGCTCAGTACACGTAAAGATACAGATTCACCCTCTAAATCGCGGCAATTTCTTGAATACCACCAATACTCAGCACAGGTTTCAAATAGCAACGTGGCAGGACAAAGTAATAAATACTTATCCTTAAGTCTGCTAACTTTCTAAACCTTTGCCTAGACCTTAAGGAAATGTAAAAACAAACAAACTACTGGAAAGTTCAAGGCGCAATCCACGCAAAGTTAAGGCTATCGAGTAGGAACCTGATTACAAGTATAAGTCATGCAACAGCTACTCTATGACATGGATGTCCTGAACAGATCATCCTCTACAGTGTAAGTCCAAGGTACAAACCCTTCAGCTGGCAAGTATTCCAAAAATATAAAACCTCTTCGCTTACAGAGCTTACACAGTATTTTTCCCCAGGAAACCAAATGTTCAAGAGGAACAGGAGGCAGAAACAACACTTACAATTCTGTAACGTCTTCTAGCACCGTATCTGAAAATCCAGTTTCAAGGAAAATAAGGCCCCGAATTTAAAAATAAAACTATTTCCAGTTATTTCCATGTCACACTGAGCTGTGATTTTACCTGTAAAATAAAAAAATCAGAACAAGACAACTGATCCCTACAAAAAAGGCTCTCCTATCCGGTGAACTCAAACCTCTCAAAAGCAGTAACATCACTGAGCTGGAGCATAAACTGGACGGCCTTAAACACCTCCATCAGAGGATACGGACAAAGTCATCAAGTCCTACAAGCGGTCCCACAATTTCTGATCGCTCTGCATCACAACATGAACGCGTGCGTGGACCTACGCATTTGTCCACAAGTTCTGTAGATTGAAAGGCACGAGAGATTGCTTTGTAGAACATACCTGTTTTCCAGCAAAAACCTTAACATTGTGGCGGCAAAAAAAGTCATTGCCGCGGGCACTGGTAAAAAGCACAGAAAGAAGGGGGAAAAAAGAGACAGGAAAAAAAAACCCACAGTAAAAAAAACGCTTCCTCAACTGCTGCCGGTAGGTACCTCCACAAGTTCCTGTGGCCGCAGGAACACGTTCCCTCCGCCGAGAGCCTCCCTCCACCTCGGTGCCGCCGGGCCGCAGCACATCACCGCGGGTCTGCCGAGCGCCGACGCTCGTCCCCAGCCGGCCTTTGCAAACCTCCTTTGCCCGGAGCCACCCCCCCCGCTCGCTGCCCGCGCCGGAGACCGGGACGCCCCAGCGCCTCTCCGCCGCCGCGGGCAGGGGCCGCGCCGCTGACAGGCCCGGCCGCGGCTCCCGAGCGGCGGGAAGCCCCGCGGCCTCAGGCGGACGCCTGACTGACGAGCCGGGAGGCCCGCCGCACCCGCAGCCCCGGCCCCTCAGCCCGGCCCGCCGAGGATTTTTCCCTCGCCGGCCAACAACGCCGGACGCTGCGGCCAGACCCGCGCACTTCACCGCGGCTGCGAAGGCGACGGGCTTCGCCGCCCGCCACCGCGCCGACGCGGGGGGGTGGCGCGGGGCCGCCCGGCCCGGCCCGGCCCGGCCCCTGCCTCTGCGCGCCGGCCCCCTCGCCCCATCCAGCCGAGCCGCTCGCCCTCCCTCGCCTCCCGCCACCTCCGCACAGCGCCGCACCCCCGGGGTGAGCTGAGCTGATGGGCTGAGCTACAGCCTCCCCAGAAACCTCTGCCCTGACACCAGAGTCTCTGAAAACAGTTTCTGACCTCTTTTGGCACGTCACAGGATAGTAACCCAAACCACAAGACCATGTCTCTCCTACTTTGCTCTGTTGCAGAAGAATCTCAGCTTGCAAAGCACATCAGTTTTCCGTAACACAGATAACCAGGGTTCACACAGTCAGACTTTTCAGTTAGAAGGCCACAGAAAGAATCATAAAGAGACCGAGTATCTTTTCCTTAAACATCCTGTTTACAGACAGCTATGTTACCTCCAAGTGCTATGAAAGTTACTTTCTCTAAAATTATCTTCCATTTTGTTTTCCTTCCCCCCCCCCCCCCCCCCCTTGAAAACAATCTCATAGCTTAATCCTTATAGGATTTTTTTCAAGTTTTGGTTTTTTCTAACGAGTATCAACACATGAAAACTCTAAATAGTTTCAGGAAGGTCAGTATTTGCTACAGTTGCACTTGATCCAACATCCCACTTTTTTTTCCAACAAGCAAACCAGTTCAACCAAGTTTCTTTCAAGAGCCATACAGGAGAAAGTACAGATTCTGCTCCGTCTGCTAACAAGCAGGCAAAGGTGCTGCTACCAATTTGAAAACTATAGAGGCTCTGCTGTGCCCATTTTGAACTGGGGAACAAAAATAGCCCTTCCCGTTTCAATATGTAGGTCCACTTTTTCTCATTTGCAAAGCAGATCCACTGCCTTGGGAGACTGACCAGAATTACCTGGAACAAACATTATTTTTGACTAGGATCTGTTTGTTAGTTGAGAAAACAGTCACTATGTCTCTGTGATAATATGACACGATTTCATCACTACATTTCTGTCTCAAGGGGCCCAGTTGTATTTTATTTTCTAGTAACACAGTATCTGTCCAATTCCAGTCTCTGACTTAAGAGATGAGCAACATGCAATTTCTTCAATTTCTACTTATCACGTGAGGAAGTCAACAAACCTCTTTTCACAGTTACAATCACTTTTCAAAGACCTGACAGTTCGCTCCGGTCATCAACTGACCCTGAACAAGTTGCAAAATGTAAAAGGATCAATAAATGTGAGAAAGACCTTTGGTATGAGGGAACCCAGACAAACCGGTGCAGCAGCTTTCTTCCCTATTGATTGGAAGGGAATGCTGGTTGGCTGCTGCTTATACGGATAATCCACAAATTATTTGCTATTCTTCTTAGCCAAAGGGCTAAGGCAGTGCCATCAGCAACTTCATAATATACCCTGAAACAAGAAGCAGATATTACGGCTCCAAGTCTGAGCAAACGGCATCAATGATTAAGACAGCTCTAACATGGAAGGCCTGGGAAGTGGCAGTGGTATAAGGCACTAGCAATTTATCAGGGCTCTCTTTTAAATGCTGGCATTTTCTGTGACTTGGATTTTGACTATTATTATGAGATCATTACATCACCTATCACACAAGTGTAGCTTTGTTAACTTTGAAAGAAAAGCTGCTAGACAATATACAACACAAAGTTAGACAAGCGAGGGAAGTACACAGTGATTTCACAGGCAATCTGGAATCGGGCACCCGACTTGAATTCCTGGCTTTGAAAACCTCTCTCCAGATGACTTACCATCCTTTCACTAAGATCCAGCAGCAGTTCTCTCCGGGGCCTCATGCTCTTCTGTAGCCAGCCAAAGCCCACGGAGCTGCACTGTAAGCTTGAAGACCAGGGTGCCAGCTTCGTGTCCTATTTCTGTCACCTAGTTTTTACGTACCGTTTCTTGCTAATCAAAATGCCCAGTGATTCCTCCTCACACATCACACTTGAGTTAGTACATCTAAGCATTATTTCTGCAGCGCTACATTTGCACGGATTAGCTGCTGAACCCTCCAGATGATGTACTGCTTTTCAAGAAGGGTGTAGTATAACTGGTGAGGGTCTACAGTAAGTCCAGGAGGGTGCTCAACGATGTACAGGAGTCTGACTTCAAAGCATAAATTGAAAAACAGCTGCTTAACCTGGAAAGGGCAATACTGAAGAGAAATAACAATGTTTAAACTCTAAAGGGTAGCTATCTATAAGGAAGAACTTTTGTGTGCATCCACTGCACACAGTTACACGGAATCGTGGGACTTAAATTACAACCTGAAAAACTTAGGGTATGTGGCAATCTTTGCAACAGTAGTAATAATTACAGGAAATGTTTAAGAATAAATTAGGCAAGCATTTGTCAAGAATGGTACAGAACGTTGATCATTCACCTCTAGAATGAGAGCAACGCTAGACTATCTTCAAAGGTTCTTCTTTCCCCACTGCTGTCCCTCTCCGTATTTCTACCCTCAAACACAAGCATCATCCCCAGCTGTGCACTTACAATTCTATCTGCATATGCACATGTCTAGAGATGCACATTTATTTCTTCGTTACACACAGCTGAAGGAGAGTACTCATAGGTAAGCCAATTTACATAAACAGCTTTTGAAAGTTAAACACCTCAGCTTCTTGCAAAGCGTTAGCCCAACAGAACACCAGGAGCGGCATGTAAATCCTTATGCCAAAACTGCGTTCTCTTAAATCTTATGAAAACCAGTTCTAACATAAAGCCTGACTTGTCTATTTTCTGACACTCCCCTTCTCTGTCATCAGGTACTTATTAGATAGTAAAACAACTGACGGGGCAAACACCATAACTAGCACAATAGCTGACTTCCGTAGCAGTTGCATATCATGTCTGAATAAATGTGAGTTTAGTAGGTGTATAGGTAGATACACATTCAGAAATGCACAAGAACTGAAAGGAGTAATCTGTAACTGGTAGACTAAGAACGCTGCAATAGCATGCAATGTAAATCAACATGCAACTACCTATAGGGAAGGGAAGTACAGAAACATTCTTCTAGATTAAAAAAAAAAAAACAAACGCAGCAATGGTAGGAAAAGGTACTTGGAACGTGCCACTTTCAATCCACTGAAACGATGTCTGCAACAGCAGTAAGAACACTGGCAAACTACCTTCTCTGTTCCACAGGGCCTTGAAACCCATACGCATTGTCTGTTGCCACTTGCCGTTAGGAAACAAAGGCGCTGCGATCAGTAGAAGCGTGTAGAACACCAAAAATGAAACTTTTGAGTATGTCACATGCAAGATCCTCATTCTCCGTACAGTCTACAAGGTTACACAATTGTAAAATACTTTGTAAGAATGAGAATCCTGAAGTTTGCCTTGGATTAAAAAAGTTTTAAAACTCCGTTTTGAGGTTTTTTTCCAAGGGTTTTAGAAATAAAAGCATCTTGGTAAAGTGATTTTCACACACTGCACAGACACGAGCAGTGTTTCTCCCACTGCGAGAGGAGTATCAAAATACTCTTATCTAATATGTTATAGACAAGGGTGACCAAGCTCACAGGAGAATCTGTACTTTCCCACTGATTACAAGGAACGGGCCAGGTGCTTTGTGCCTCCTATGCAGCTGGAGCATGCAGTTGCCTGGTAACTTGTGCTGAGCTATTGCATCTTAATCACATATACATGGAGGAATACCAAGCTGACCGCTTAGGTTTATCAGCCAAAACAGTTTACAGCAACACAATAGTTTAGAGCAATTCAGGAAGTTTAACACTGATTTAGGTATGTGCTTATATGGTTTGATGAACAGAACTTTTATAAATGAAAGGGAAACAACAGATGACTTTAGAGCATACAAAAGGTATAGTCTACAAACCAAATATCAATTATTAGCAATGTTTACCTGTTCAAAGGGCATCATTTAATGTCTCAGACTCAACAAGCATAAACTGACAGACTGTTACGATTTGAAAATTTTAAAAAAGTTCTAATAGCGTGCCCAAAACGGAGGTGTTTCAGTGTTCAGGCTAGACTCGTTGTCTCCAGTAAATACATATCTTAATTCTAACACAGGATAAAAAACAATTTATAAATTTCCTCTTGTAAAAATGAAACTGTTCCAATCACCCTGTTCACTCCTATTTAAGATATTAAATAGGGCAAATCAGAAGTAACTCGAACCAATCCCTCCCACCCAGCTATAAACCAGGACCATATACAGCCCTTGCAGACTACACAAGATCCTGTCTCATTCCAGCCATATCATTAGCATAAGCTGTGCAAACCCATGCAAATCAACAGGTTTTTCAGGCAGAAAAGCAGACTCCAACAGCAGTTAAGCCACTTCTTACAACTGACAATGTCATACTTCCATCACTGATTATAGCACAAGAACAAAAAAGAATGGGTCTTTATTGTCCTTCATGAACTTGAGGGGCTGCAAGAAACCAGTGAAGTTACAAGCCTGGATTCTGTAACGTCGCTATCAGCATAATTTCCAGATCAAAGATCCGGCCTCCTTGTTAAGATCATCAAACATAATTTTGAGTTCGGAGGACAGGTCATCACAACACTATGTTAGGTAGAGTATAAAACCTTATCATCAGATTCTCAGCTAGTTTAAGTCAATGTATTCTGTGTGTTCCGCTGAAGTCAATGAAACTAAACACGCTATCATAGGAAAGAGATATTTCAGCACGCCTCAGACCTGGAAAACTATCTTGAAAAATGCCCGTCACTTTTAACACAAATTCTCTGCACTTCCCACGATCTCTCAACAGCGAGCAGTAGTAAGACCCTAACAGTTACTTGCAACCTATTTCTTGCATAGCATTCATTTTTATTTTAATTTTAAAAGGGGCAACTAATAAACGAGATTTTTGCAGCTACTCACAAAAATCAATAAGCAAAGACATTTGTTCCAAGACTTAAATTACTTGTATAATTTTAAAAACTATCAAAGCTCTGTAAAGTAAAATAGATACATTTACCTACTCATGTAGGAAACCACAGACAAACTTCAGGAAATGACCAAAGGTGCAGAGGATAGGCTAATGCCTATTCGCATTAGGTAGAAAAACAAGGTAGAAAAGGTAGAAATGCCTATTAGCATTAAGGTAGAAGAAGAAGAACAACAACAACAACAACAAACCCCCAGGAGTTCTACAGAAAAATGAGTGAGCAGCCCACAGCACTGGCAGACAACAGATTTTTTTATCCCCACTTCCTCCACCCCTTCTTCTCCCACCCCTCCCCCCCTTGTTTTTAAAGGAAATAATTTTTCTATTGTGAAACATATTGTCAGTGATGCAGTTGAAGCCAAAAGTTTAAATGAGTTCAGGAGAGGATTAACCGAATTCTAAGACACGGGCCAACACAACTGCTATAGAAAGCATCTGCATCATGGTGAAATGCAAACAGCTACTCCGAGAACGACACATTATTATTCACTAAATTGGCCTTTTACCCTGTTGTATAGTTACTAATGTTGAAAAGAGTCACTGCTCTGCAAGAAACTAAAACTTACAGCGCTTCATGCTCGGAGAGAACTGTGGCCCATCAGCTCGTGGCTGTGAAGTCTTACAACTTAACACGTTTCAGTTGCACACCAACAAGTTCTGAGGCGCACTGCTGACTGTATTCAATAGTCACAGCTTATGTAGGAGGATATGATAAACTTTACTTATTTGCCTTTAACCGATGCTCCAAATATTTTAAAGTCGTTCTTAAAGTAGGTTACCGGTTTGATTACCCTTCATACAAAATCCTCCTTCAAATGGAGGTTTCTCTTCTCTTCTTTTCAGATTTAAGGCATGAACAGAAACCACACCTGCATCATCACTGAAATCAGTGCCTATTTTTCAATAAACTTTAGCAGCATCAGAATTCGTCCTCAAGTACCGTTCATAAAGCAAATGCTTCATTCTTCAAAACTTTTTTAAGCAAATGTTAGTAATGCTGTGCCACAGACTCTCACGCCCAGTCACACGTGTTCTTCCCGAGACTGTTACGCAGCTTCGTATTTTAAAAATCACCATCCTAACGGCGTACCTGATACCGGTTCTCCCCTTTTTAAAGTCCGATGTTAAGGAAAAGCTGCAAGTCCTACAAAACCAGGCAGACTTGCTTGTTCTTGCCAAAGAGAAAAAGGTTAAGCATTATTAAAAAATAAGACTATTGCCTACCTTTAAGTATCCATAAAGCTATCAACATGAACCGTATGGTGGCTTGTCAGCATCGATATTTGAACACGGGCATGCAAAACGTCCTTCAGTTAAATTCCAAACTCTATGAATTAATTGGTGGGCAATTCCCCAAGGATAAAACATCTATCAAAAGCCAACAGTAAGCCAGAAATCTCTTTCCGTTTCATAGGGTAAAAAAAAAATAAAATACAGTGAATCCTGAAAAAAGAAATCGATATTAGACAGGGAACGCCTATATAGTTATAGGGCAAGTAATAAAACATTTAGTGTTTTGATTTTTTTTTTTTTATTTCTGTCATCACAATAGTTAGACAAACATGGAAACATTTGCAACAGCAATACTTGGGTCACTTTAAAATCTTGGTAACACTGAAATACAGGTCAGCAAAAACTAATGATGTGGGGAGGGGGCTTTAGGTCTTCTTATTTTCATACACATTCACACACACACACACACACACACACACACACACATATCTATATACACACGCACACTCCACAACTCCAAAGAGCTATCTTAACTATGTCTGCCAGTAAACGGAAATAGTAGGCAGAAAGGAACCATATCTATACTAAGACAGTTAGCTGTGTCGTAAAACTGAAGATCACTGCAACCAGTGCCATCTTAAAGAAGAAAAAAAACCAAACAACAACAACAACCAAAAAACCTGAAAGGAACCATCACTGTGCATGTCATAAGCATGAAGTTATTTTAACCTGATGACTACTCTGCACTATACTTTAAGCATCATTAAGTTTTTATGTCTTTTTAAAGTCTAAGGTTATTATTTTAAGTGGCCTACTTGTAGTGGCAGCCCAAGTAGCATTCTGGAGAACACCACAGTGCCCACAACTTCTACAGGTCAGTGCAGTATGATCAAGCACTACATTTCTAGGGGAGGAAAACAAAAAACCACTACCACTCATTTATTCAATTGAAAAGCTTGTTACCTGCACCTTCCAAAGCAACAGGCTACAGGAACACTGAAAGCAAAGTAAACCTGCCTGTAGTGCAAAGAATAGCAATCTCTTGGCCCACGATTTGGGTTTTATATAGACTTGGGCCATAAACAAATGCAACAGATGTAGAAAAACTGAAGACCGACAGCAACTGGAACGTAACTATTCTTTTTCCACTCCATCAACCCGTTGGAAAACTCACTCACTCGTGCACTTACGTAACTGAGCACAAAGAGAACAAAAAGAAAGGCTTTTACTCAGAACAAATTAGTGTGTCTTTACAGGAAAGTAACGGTTTCAACTTACAAAACCAGCATCATCATCATTAGTGATGCACCTTTCCTGAAGGGGAAATCCTTCTCTTTTATCAAATGTCAATTCCAAGAGTCTGTAAACAAAACAAACAAGCAACCCACACCATTACCTCAAAAGCTCTGTTTAGATTACATACACACACACATACATAAAAACCATGTCTTCACAGATGACAACTGTATCAACTTATACTTCAGGTCCTTCTCCTTCAGGAACCACCTATAAAAGACGACGACAATTTTGTGTTTGTGCCATAGATCTGAGTTTTACAAACCTACACATGACAGTTCTTGCTTTACAACAATTGAGCAGATGGAGACTTCACCGGCAGACCACAAAAGCGGTTTTTCGATTCAATATTATCTTCCTCTCCCAACAGTAGAAGCCAGTTATTGCCAGAGAAGCACAGGACAGAACCTCCAAAACACAAAGAATGTTTAACAAAACACAAAGCAGTTCCTAGGTAACAAACATTTTGGGTTTTGTCTTTGGTATTCAACTCAAGGAAATGATTCTGTCTAGAAACACTACAGTTCATTTTTAAAAGGACAAAGAACACCCTTCCTTTCGTGAATAATTTCTCCAATTGCCGATTCCTCCCCAGACTGTCACGAGACTGGGAAGCTGGTTTCCTCTTTCCAACTTCTATCAGTAAGCAGAGCTCAAAAACTGATAAAGAGCCTGAACTCTTCTACAGGCAGCAGGGAGTAATTTTCCAGGGAAGAAAGTAAAGAGCTGAACAACAGAGAAAGAAATACAAAAGGAAAAACATGAATAAGGGAAAAAAGAAGAGGATAACCATTGCTTTTACTGATACATTCTTAATAATTAGCTGAGCACTTCTAGAGAGGAAAAACTTTGCTGCTTTCAGGACCAAAGTAAGAAAAAGTCTAAAGCATAGTCTTCCTGACATGGGAAGATGTGTCTGCAAGAGAGGCACAAGATCCGATACAGAAATGTATCTACGTCTCGCTGAAAATTTGCACTCTAAGCATCACCAGCTTCTGCTTCAAGGACAGTATACCACCAGCTTAGCTGGATGGTAGCAATTTTACCCCATACAAGAAGTCAGAACATGCACTATCCTTTAAGGAGGCAGAACAATAACCAAAACAGAAAGGGGCTTAGAAATTAAGGCAAGATGGCACTTGCTCAGACACACGGTGAGGAGATGCAAGGTGGGTAAGACAGCAAAATGGAGATTGTTCCTCGTTCACACAGAGCTCATTTCGACTCGAGTTGGTCTTCCTCTCCTCTTCCCACAAAATTAGGAATGCTTTTACGTAGGAAGTCCTGACTTTGTAGCCATCTATGCCGACAAACAAAAAGCTATTCTAGGTCTGCTCTTGTGGTATTTAGGAAGTTGCAGAATTCAGCTTAGGGATGCATAATCACAGTATTTAATTACTGTTGCAGTACTGACCTACATACACCAGCAGATAATAAACTAAAAATCATAGTGCTTCTGATTTGGTATAAGCCAACAGACCTCTGGATTTTTTTCAGAGCACGTAAAGGTACAGCTCTCTGGGCAGCACACGGTAATCGTAACTGCCAAATGACTTGACAAGCTTGTAAACATCCAAACTGCTGCAAACACATCTATACATACAATAATGGATAAAACGTAGATGCATTCCACCTACACGCTTATGCAGGCAAACACTCGTGAGTTAAAAGCCACTGTATGAACCAGCTTACGGAGCGCTTAACAAAGCCAGCGATTCCCTTGCACACCTGAAGACCAGAAAAACATTCACCAAAATAAAGTTAGGGACATGCTCTTTTTTTTTTTTTTTTTCTTTTTTTTTTTTAAACTGTAACGTGTACTAAGACAGCAAGATCACTTTTCCAGCATCGTTCATACACACATATGCCCCAGAAGCTACTTGAAATTACCTTGTGTAATGGAATTGTCTGGAAAGCTCAGCTTAAAGTAGTTGAGCTCAGTTACTGATTGATTTACAGGTACAGAAAATAAATGCATGCAGCATTTTAACAATGATGACTTACCAGTGCTATGTTATTTCCATTTAGCAAAATCTGGTCTAGCTTTGCGATTCTTCTGCCCTCAGACGGAATCTCACTGAAGCAGCATTAAAAAAAAAATAAGTAAGAACAGATAACCAGGGACAACAATTCCAGTTTTGATTACAGAATAAATCTCTACATTAAGATGGCAGCTGTTGGAACTAAGAAATAAATGGGCCACGCTGCAGCCCGATCTTGACAAATTGACCGCCTGGATAAAGAAAGCTATCTGGCAACTAAAAAGATCCATTGTCCTTTTCTGCTCAGTACACGTAAAGATACAGATTCACCCTCTAAATCGCGGCAATTTCTTGAATACCACCAATACTCAGCACAGGTTTCAAATAGCAACGTGGCAGGACAAAGTAATAAATACTTATCCTTAAGTCTGCTAACTTTCTAAACCTTTGCCTAGACCTTAAGGAAATGTAAAAACAAACAAACTACTGGAAAGTTCAAGGCGCAATCCACGCAAAGTTAAGGCTATCGAGTAGGAACCTGATTACAAGTATAAGTCATGCAACAGCTACTCTATGACATGGATGTCCTGAACAGATCATCCTCTACAGTGTAAGTCCAAGGTACAAACCCTTCAGCTGGCAAGTATTCCAAAAATATAAAACCTCTTCGCTTACAGAGCTTACACAGTATTTTTCCCCAGGAAACCAAATGTTCAAGAGGAACAGGAGGCAGAAACAACACTTACAATTCTGTAACGTCTTCTAGCACCGTATCTGAAAATCCAGTTTCAAGGAAAATAAGGCCCCGAATTTAAAAATAAAACTATTTCCAGTTATTTCCATGTCACACTGAGCTGTGATTTTACCTGTAAAATAAAAAAATCAGAACAAGACAACTGATCCCTACAAAAAAGGCTCTCCTATCCGGTGAACTCAAACCTCTCAAAAGCAGTAACATCACTGAGCTGGAGCATAAACTGGACGGCCTTAAACACCTCCATCAGAGGATACGGACAAAGTCATCAAGTCCTACAAGCGGTCCCACAATTTCTGATCGCTCTGCATCACAACATGAACGCGTGCGTGGACCTACGCATTTGTCCACAAGTTCTGTAGATTGAAAGGCACGAGAGATTGCTTTGTAGAACATACCTGTTTTCCAGCAAAAACCTTAACATTGTGGCGGCAAAAAAAGTCATTGCCGCGGGCACTGGTAAAAAGCACAGAAAGAAGGGGGAAAAAAGAGACAGGAAAAAAAAAACCCACAGTAAAAAAAACGCTTCCTCAACTGCTGCCGGTAGGTACCTCCACAAGTTCCTGTGGCCGCAGGAACACGTTCCCTCCGCCGAGAGCCTCCCTCCACCTCGGTGCCGCCGGGCCGCAGCACATCACCGCGGGTCTGCCGAGCGCCGACGCTCGTCCCCAGCCGGCCTTTGCAAACCTCCTTTGCCCGGAGCCACCCCCCCCGCTCGCTGCCCGCGCCGGAGACCGGGACGCCCCAGCGCCTCTCCGCCGCCGCGGGCAGGGGCCGCGCCGCTGACAGGCCCGGCCGCGGCTCCCGAGCGGCGGGAAGCCCCGCGGCCTCAGGCGGACGCCTGACTGACGAGCCGGGAGGCCTGCCGCACCCGCAGCCCCGGCCCCTCAGCCCGGCCCGCCGAGGATTTTTCCCTCGCCGGCCAACAACGCCGGACGCTGCGGCCAGACCCGCGCACTTCACCGCGGCTGCGAAGGCGACGGGCTTCGCCGCCCGCCACCGCGCCGACGCGGGGGGGTGGCGCGGGGCCGCCCGGCCCGGCCCGGCCCCTGCCTCTGCGCGCCGGCCCCCTCGCCCCATCCAGCCGAGCCGCTCGCCCTCCCTCGCCTCCCGCCACCTCCGCACAGCGCCGCACCCCCGGGGTGAGCTGAGCTGATGGGCTGAGCTACAGCCTCCCCAGAAACCTCTGCCCTGACACCAGAGTCTCTGAAAACAGTTTCTGACCTCTTTTGGCACGTCACAGGATAGTAACCCAAACCACAAGACCATGTCTCTCCTACTTTGCTCTGTTGCAGAAGAATCTCAGCTTGCAAAGCACATCAGTTTTCCGTAACACAGATAACCAGGGTTCACACAGTCAGACTTTTCAGTTAGAAGGCCACAGAAAGAATCATAAAGAGACCGAGTATCTTTTCCTTAAACATCCTGTTTACAGACAGCTATGTTACCTCCAAGTGCTATGAAAGTTACTTTCTCTAAAATTATCTTCCATTTAGTTTTCCTTCCCCCCCCCCCCCCCCCTTGAAAACAATCTCATAGCTTAATCCTTATAGGATTTTTTTCAAGTTTTGGTTTTTTCTAACGAGTATCAACACATGAAAACTCTAAATAGTTTCAGGAAGGTCAGTATTTGCTACAGTTGCACTTGATCCAACATCCCACTTTTTTTTCCAACAAGCAAACCAGTTCAACCAAGTTTCTTTCAAGAGCCATACAGGAGAAAGTACAGATTCTGCTCCGTCTGCTAACAAGCAGGCAAAGGTGCTGCTACCAATTTGAAAACTATAGAGGCTCTGCTGTGCCCATTTTGAACTGGGGAACAAAAATAGCCCTTCCCGTTTCAATATGTAGGTCCACTTTTTCTCATTTGCAAAGCAGATCCACTGCCTTGGGAGACTGACCAGAATTACCTGGAACAAACATTATTTTTGACTAGGATCTGTTTGTTAGTTGAGAAAACAGTCACTATGTCTCTGTGATAATATGACACGATTTCATCACTACATTTCTGTCTCAAGGGGCCCAGTTGTATTTTATTTTCTAGTAACACAGTATCTGTCCAATTCCAGTCTCTGACTTAAGAGATGAGCAACATGCAATTTCTTCAATGTCTACTTATCACGTGAGGAAGTCAACAAACCTCTTTTCACAGTTACAATCACTTTTCAAAGACCTGACAGTGCGCTCCGGTCATCAACTGACCCTGAACAAGTTGCAAAATGTAAAAGGATCAATAAATGTGAGAAAGACCTTTGGTATGAGGGAACCCAGACAAACCGGTGCAGCAGCTTTCTTCCCTATTGATTGGAAGGGAATGCTGTTTGGCTGCTGCTTATACGGATAATCCACAAATTATTTGCTATTCTTCTTAGCCAAAGGGCTAAGGCAGTGCCATCAGCAACTTCATAATATACCCTGAAACAAGAAGCAGATATTACGGCTCCAAGTCTGAGCAAACGGCATCAATGATTAAGACAGCTCTAACATGGAAGGCCTGGGAAGTGGCAGTGGTATAAGGCACTAGCAATTTATCAGGGCTCTCTTTTAAATGCTGGCATTTTCTGTGACTTGGATTTTGACTATTATTATGAGATCATTACATCACCTATCACACAAGTGTAGCTTTGTTAACTTTGAAAGAAAAGCTGCTAGACAATATACAACACAAAGTTAGACAAGCGAGGGAAGTACACAGTGATTTCACAGGCAATCTGGAATCGGGCACCCGACTTGAATTCCTGGCTTTGAAAACCTCTCTCCAGATGACTTACCATCCTTTCACTAAGATCCAGCAGCAGTTCTCTCCGGGGCCTCATGCTCTTCTGTAGCCAGCCAAAGCCCACGGAGCTGCACTGTAAGCTTGAAGACCAGGGTGCCAGCTTCGTGTCCTATTTCTGTCACCTAGTTTTTACGTACCGTTTCTTGCTAATCAAAATGCCCAGTGATTCCTCCTCACACATCACACTTGAGTTAGTACATCTAAGCATTATTTCTGCAGCGCTACATTTGCACGGATTAGCTGCTGAACCCTCCAGATGATGTACTGCTTTTCAAGAAGGGTGTAGTATAACTGGTGAGGGTCTACAGTAAGTCCAAGAGGGTGCTCAGCGATGTACAGGAGTCTGACTTCAAAGCATAAATTGAAAAACAGCTGCTTAACCTGGAAAGGGCAATACTGAAGAGAAATAACAATGTTTAAACTCTAAAGGGTAGCTATCTATAAGGAAGAACTTTTGTGTGCATCCACTGCACACAGTTACACGGAATCGTGGGGCTTAAATTACAACCTGAAAAACTTAGGGTATGTGGCAATCTTTGCAACAGTAGTAATAATTACAGGAAATGTTTAAGAATAAATTAGGCAAGCATTTGTCAAGAATGGTACAGAACGTTGATCATTCACCTCTAGAATGAGAGCAACGCTAGACTATCTTCAAAGGTTCTTCTTTCCCCACTGCTGTCCCTCTCCGTATTTCTACCCTCAAACACAAGCATCATCCCCAGCTGTGCACTTACAATTCTATCTGCATATGCACATGTCTAGAGATGCACATTTATTTCTTCGTTACACACAGCTGAAGGAGAGTACTCATAGGTAAGCCAATTTACATAAACAGCTTTTGAAAGTTAAACACCTCAGCTTCTTGCAAAGCGTTAGCCCAACAGAACACCAGGAGCGGCATGTAAATCCTTATGCCAAAACTGCGTTCTCTTAAATCTTATGAAAACCAGTTCTAACATAAAGCCTGACTTGTCTATTTTCTGACACTCCCCTTCTCTGTCATCAGGTACTTATTAGATAGTAAAACAACTGACGGGGCAAACACCATAACTAGCACAATAGCTGACTTCCGTAGCAGTTGCATATCATGTCTGAATAAATGTGAGTTTAGTAGGTGTATAGGTAGATACACATTCAGAAATGCACAAGAACTGAAAGGAGTAATCTGTAACTGGTAGACTAAGAACGCTGCAATAGCATGCAATGTAAATCAACATGCAACTACCTATAGGGAAGGGAAGTACAGAAACATTCTTCTAGATTAAAAAAAAAAAAACAAACGCAGCAATGGTAGGAAAAGGTACTTGGAACGTGCCACTTTCAATCCACTGAAACGATGTCTGCAACAGCAGTAAGAACACTGGCAAACTACCTTCTCTGTTCCACAGGGCCTTGAAACCCATACGCATTGTCTGTTGCCACTTGCCGTTAGGAAACAAAGGCGCTGCGATCAGTAGAAGCGTGTAGAACACCAAAAATGAAACTTTTGAGTATGTCACATGCAAGATCCTCATTCTCCGTACAGTCTACAAGGTTACACAATTGTAAAATACTTTGTAAGAATGAGAATCCTGAAGTTTGCCTTGGATTAAAAAAGTTTTAAAACTCCGTTTTGAGGTTTTTTTCCAAGGGTTTTAGAAATAAAAGCATCTTGGTAAAGTGATTTTCACACACTGCACAGACACGAGCAGTGTTTCTCCCACTGCGAGAGGAGTATCAAAATACTCTTATCTAATATGTTATAGACAAGGGTGACCAAGCTCACAGGAGAATCTGTACTTTCCCACTGATTACAAGGAACGGGCCAGGTGCTTTGTGCCTCCTATGCAGCTGGAGCATGCAGTTGCCTGGTAACTTGTGCTGAGCTATTGCATCTTAATCACATATACATGGAGGAATACCAAGCTGACCGCTTAGGTTTATCAGCCAAAACAGTTTACAGCAACACAATAGTTTAGAGCAATTCAGGAAGTTTAACACTGATTTAGGTATGTGCTTATATGGTTTGATGAACAGAACTTTTATAAATGAAAGGGAAACAACAGATGACTTTAGAGCATACAAAAGGTATAGTCTACAAACCAAATATCAATTATTAGCAATGTTTACCTGTTCAAAGGGCATCATTTAATGTCTCAGACTCAACAAGCATAAACTGACAGACTGTTACGATTTGAAAATTTTAAAAAAGTTCTAATAGCGTGCCCAAAACGGAGGTGTTTCAGTGTTCAGGCTAGACTCGTTGTCTCCAGTAAATACATATCTTAATTCTAACACAGGATAAAAAACAATTTATAAATTTCCTCTTGTAAAAATGAAACTGTTCCAATCACCCTGTTCACTCCTATTTAAGATATTAAATAGGGCAAATCAGAAGTAACTCGAACCAATCCCTCCCACCCAGCTATAAACCAGGACCATATACAGCCCTTGCAGACTACACAAGATCCTGTCTCATTCCAGCCATATCATTAGCATAAGCTGTGCAAACCCATGCAAATCAACAGGTTTTTCAGGCAGAAAAGCAGACTCCAACAGCAGTTAAGCCACTTCTTACAACTGACAATGTCATACTTCCATCACTGATTATAGCACAAGAACAAAAAAGAATGGGTCTTTATTGTCCTTCATGAACTTGAGGGGCTGCAAGAAACCAGTGAAGTTACAAGCCTGGATTCTGTAACGTCGCTATCAGCATAATTTCCAGATCAAAGATCCGGCCTCCTTGTTAAGATCATCAAACATAATTTTGAGTTCGGAGGACATGTCATCACAACACTATGTTAGGTAGAGTATAAAACCTTATCATCAGATTCTCAGCTAGTTTAAGTCAATGTATTCTGTGTGTTCCGCTGAAGTCAATGAAACTAAACACGCTATCATAGGAAAGAGATATTTCAGCACGCCTCAGACCTGGAAAACTATCTTGAAAAATGCCCGTCACTTTTAACACAAATTCTCTGCACTTCCCACGATCTCTCAACAGCGAGCAGTAGTAAGACCCTAACAGTTACTTGCAACCTATTTCTTGCATAGCATTCATTTTTATTTTAATTTTAAAAGGGGCAACTAATAAACGAGATTTTTGCAGCTACTCACAAAAATCAATAAGCAAAGACATTTGTTCCAAGACTTAAATTACTTGTATAATTTTAAAAACTATCAAAGCTCTGTAAAGTAAAATAGATACATTTACCTACTCATGTAGGAAACCACAGACAAACTTCAGGAAATGACCAAAGGTGCAGAGGATAGGCTAATGCCTATTCGCATTAGGTAGAAAAACAAGGTAGAAAAGGTAGAAATGCCTATTAGCATTAAGGTAGAAGAAGAAGAACAACAACAACAACAAACCCCCAGGAGTTCTACAGAAAAATGAGTGAGCAGCCCACAGCACTGGCAGACAACAGATTTTTTTATCCCCACTTCCTCCACCCCTTCTTCTCCCACCCCTCCCCCCCTTGTTTTTAAAGGAAATAATTTTTCTATTGTGAAACATATTGTCAGTGATGCAGTTGAAGCCAAAAGTTTAAATGAGTTCAGGAGAGGATTAACCGAATTCTAAGACACGGGCCAACACAACTGCTATAGAAAGCATCTGCATCATGGTGAAATGCAAACAGCTACTCCGAGAACGACACATTATTATTCACTAAATTGACCTTTTACCCTGTTGTATAGTTACTAATGTTGGAAAGAGTCACTGCTGTGCAAGAAACTAAAACTTACAGCGCTTCATGCTCGGAGAGAACTGTGGCCCATCAGCTCGTGGCTGTGAAGTCTTACAACTTAACACGTTTCAGTTGCACACCAACAAGTTCTGAGGCGCACTGCTGACTGTATTCAATAGTCACAGCTTATGTAGGAGGATATGATAAACTTTACTTATTTGCCTTTAACCGATGCTCCAAATATTTTAAAGTCGTTCTTAAAGTAGGTTACCGGTTTGATTACCCTTCATACAAAATCCTCCTTCAAATGGAGGTTTCTCTTCTCTTCTTTTCAGATTTAAGGCATGAACAGAAACCACACCTGCATCATCACTGAAATCAGTGCCTATTTTTCAATAAACTTTAGCAGCATCAGAATTCGTCCTCAAGTACCGTTCATAAAGCAAATGCTTCATTCTTCAAAACTTTTTTAAGCAAATGTTAGTAATGCTGTGCCACAGACTCTCACGCCCAGTCACACGTGTTCTTCCCGAGACTGTTACGCAGCTTCGTATTTTAAAAATCACCATCCTAACGGCGTACCTGATACCAGTTCTCCCCTTTTTAAAGTCCGATGTTAAGGAAAAGCTGCAAGTCCTACAAAACCAGGCAGACTTGCTTGTTCTTGCCAAAGAGAAAAAGGTTAAGCATTATTAAAAAATAAGACTATTGCCTACCTTTAAGTATCCATAAAGCTATCAACATGAACCGTATGGTGGCTTGTCAGCATCGATATTTGAACACGGGCATGCAAAACGTCCTTCAGTTAAATTCCAAACTCTGTGAATTAATTGGTGGGCAATTCCCCAAGGATAAAACATCTATCAAAAGCCAACAGTAAGCCAGAAATCTCTTTCCGTTTCATAGGGTAAAAAAAAAATAAAATACAGTGAATCCTGAAAAAAGAAATCGATATTAGACAGGGAACGCCTATATAGTTATAGGGCAAGTAATAAAACATTTAGTGTTTTGATTTTTTTTTTTTATTTCTGTCATCACAATAGTTAGACAAACATGGAAACATTTGCAACAGCAATACTTGGGTCACTTTAAAATCTTGGTAACACTGAAATACAGGTCAGCAAAAACTAATGATGTGGGGAGGGGGCTTTAGGTCTTCTTATTTTCATACACATTCACACACACACACACACACACACACACACATATATCTATATACACACGCACACTCCACAACTCCAAGATCTTTCAGGGCTGGCACCTTCCTTGTGGGAGAAGGAGCCGAAAGTTTTCTTTTTCAGAAAAAAGCTTCTGCCGAGAGCGAGCACCGTGACATGCTGAGTCTCTGGGAAAGCAGAGATCCCCAAAGCTGTTGTGCCTGTGGATAGGCTGCAGAGGGATAGTGAAAAACTGCATTAGTTTTCAGGGCTGGCACCTTCCCTGTGGGAGAAGGAGCCGTAAGTTTGCCTTTTCAGAAAAAAGCTTCTGCCGAGAGCGAGCACCGTGACATGCTGAGTCTCTGGGAAAGCAGAGATCCCCAATGCTGTTGCGGCTAAAGATAGGCTGCAGGGGGATAGTGAAGACCAGCAAGATCTTTCAGGGCTGGCACCTTCCTTGTGGGAGAAGGAGCCGTAAGTTTGCCTTTTCAGAAAAAAGCTTCTGCCGAGAGCGAGCACCGTGACATGCTGAGTCTCTGGGAAAGCAGAGATCCCCAGTGCTGTTGTGCCTGTGGATAGGCTGCAGAGGGATAGTGAATACCAGCAAGATCTTTCAGGGCTAGCACCTTCCTTGTGGGAGAAGGAGCCAGACGTTTGCCTTATCAGAAAAAGCTTCTGCCGAGAACGAGCACCGTGACATGCTGAGTCTCTGGGAAAGCAGAGATCCCCAGTGCTGTTGCGGCTAAAGATAGGCTGCAGAGGGATAGTGAAGACCAGCAAGATCTTTCAGGGCTGGCACCTTCCTTGTGGGAGAAGGAGCCGTAAGTTTGCCTTTTCAGAAAAAGGCTCTGGCGAGAGTGAGCACCGTGACATGCTGAGTCTCTGGGAAAGCAGAGATCCCCAGTGCTGTTGTGCCTGTGGATAGGCTGCAGGAGGATAGTGAAGAGCTGCATTAGCTTTCAGGCCTGGCACCTTCCTTGTGGGAGAAGGAGCCGAAAGTTTTCTTTTTCAGAAAAAAGCTTCTGCCGAGAGCGAGCACCGTGACATGCTGAGTCTCTGGGAAAGCAGAGATCCCCAAAGCTGTTGTGCCTGTGGATAGGCTGCAGAGGGATAGTGAAAAACTGCATTAGTTTTCAGGGCTGGCACCTTCCCTGTGGGAGAAGGAGCCGTAAGTTTGCCTTTTCAGAAAAAAGCTTCTGCCGAGAGCGAGCACCGTGACATGCTGAGTCTCTGGGAAAGCAGAGATCCCCAAAGCTGTTGTGCCTGTGGATAGGCTGCAGAGGGATAGTGAATACCAGCAAGATCTTTCAGGGCTAGCACCTTCCTTGTGGGAGAAGGAGCCACACTTTTGCCTTCTCAGAAAAAGCTTCTGCCGAGAACGAGCACCGTGACATGCTGAGTCTCTGGGAAAGCAGAGATCCCCAGTGCTGTTGTGGCTAAAGATAGGCTGCAGAGGGATAGTGAATACCAGCAAGATCTTTCAGGGCTGGCACCTTCCTTGTGGGAGAAGGAGCCGTAAGTTTGCCTTTTCAGAAAAAGGCTCTGGCGAGAGTGAGCACCGTGACATGCTGAGTCTCTGGGAAAGCAGAGATCCCCAGTGCTGTTTTGCCTGTGGATAAGCTGCAGGAGGATAGTGAAGAGCTGCATTAGCTTTCAGGGCTGGCACCTTCCTTGTGGGAGAAGGAGCCGTAAGTTTGCCTTCTCAGAAAAAGCTTCTGCCGAGAACGAGCACCGTGACATGCTGAGTCTCTGGGAAAGCAGAGATCCCCAGTGCTGTTATGGCTGTGGATAAGCTGCAGGCGGATAGTGAAAAACTGCATTAGTTTTCAGGGCTGGCACCTTCCCTGTGGGAGAAGGAGCCGAAAGTTTTCTTTTTCAGAAAAAAGCTTCTGCCGAGAGCGAGCACCGTGACATGCTGAGTCTCTGGGAAAGCAGAGATCCCCAAAGCTGTTGTGCCTGTGGATAGGCTGCAGGAGGATAGTGAAGAGCTGCATTAGCTTTCATGCCTGGCACCTTCCTTGTGGGAGAAGGAGCCGTAAGTTTTCCTTTTCAGAAAAAAGCTTCTGCCGAGAGCGAGCACCGTGACATGCTGAGTCTCTGGGAAAGCAGAGATCCCCAAAGCTGTTGTGCCTGTGGATAGGCTGCAGAGGGATAGTGAATACCAGCAAGATCTTTCAGGGCTAGCACCTTCCTTGTGGGAGAAGGAGCCACACTTTTGCCTTCTCAGAAAAAGCTTCTGCCGAGAACGAGCACCGTGACATGCTGAGTCTCTGGGAAAGCAGAGATCCCCAGTGCTGTTGCGGCTAAAGATAGGCTGCAGAGGGATAGTGAATACCAGCAAGATCTTTCAGGGCTGGCACCTTCCTTGTGGGAGAAGGAGCCGTAAGTTTGCCTTTTCAGAAAAAGGCTCTGGCGAGAGTGAGCACCGTGACATGCTGAGTCTCTGGGAAAGCAGAGATCCCCAGTGCTGTTATGGCTGTGGATAAGCTGCAGAGGGATAGTGAAAAACTGCATTAGTTTTCAGGGCTGGCACCTTCCCTGTGGGAGAAGGAGCCGAAAGTTTTCTTTTTCAGAAAAAAGCTTCTGCCGAGAGCGAGCACCGTGACATGCTGAGTCTCTGGGAAAGCAGAGATCCCCAAAGCTGTTGTGCCTGTGGATAGGCTGCAGAGGGATAGTGAAAAACTGCATTAGTTTTCAGGGCTGGCACCTTCCCTGTGGGAGAAGGAGCCGTAAGTTTGCCTTTTCAGAAAAAAGCTTCTGCCGAGAACGAGCACCGTGACATGCTGAGTCTCTGGGAAAGCAGAGATCCCCAAAGCTGTTGTGCCTGTGGATAGGCTGCAGAGGGATAGTGAAAAACTGCATTAGTTTTCAGGGCTGGCACCTTCCCTGTGGGAGAAGGAGCCGTAAGTTTGCCTTTTCAGAAAAAGGCTCTGGCGAGAGTGAGCACCGTGACATGCTGAGTCTCTGGGAAAGCAGAGATCCCCAAAGCTGTTGTGCCTGTGGATAGGCTGCAGAGGGATAGTGAAAAACTGCATTAGTTTTCAGGGCTGGCACCTTCCCTGTGGGAGAAGGAGCCGTAAGTTTGCCTTTTCAGAAAAAAGCTTCTGCCGAGAACGAGCACCGTGACATGCTGAGTCTCTGGGAAAGCAGAGATCCCCAATGCTGTTGCGGCTAAAGATAGGCTGCAGGGGGATAGTGAAGACCAGCAAGATCTTTCAGGGCTGGCACCTTCCTTGTGGGAGAAGGAGCCGTAAGTTTGCCTTTTCAGAAAAAAGCTTCTGCCGAGAGCGAGCACCGTGACATGCTGAGTCTCTGGGAAAGCAGAGATCCCCAAAGCTGTTGTGCCTGTGGATAGGCTGCAGAAGGATAGTGAATACCAGCAAGATCTTTCAGGGCTAGCACCTTCCTTGTGGGAGAAGGAGCCAGACGTTTGCCTTATCAGAAAAAGCTTCTGCCGAGAACGAGCACCGTGACATGCTGAGTCTCTGGGAAAGCAGAGATCCCCAGTGCTGTTGCGGCTAAAGATAGGCTGCAGAGGGATAGTGAAGACCAGCAAGATCTTTCAGGGCTGGCACCTTCCTTGTGGGAGAAGGAGCCGTAAGTTTGCCTTTTCAGAAAAAGGCTCTGGCGAGAGTGAGCACCGTGACATGCTGAGTCTCTGGGAAAGCAGAGATCCCCAGTGCTGTTGTGCCTGTGGATAGGCTGCAGGAGGATAGTGAAGAGCTGCATTAGCTTTCAGGCCTGGCACCTTCCTTGTGGGAGAAGGAGCCGAAAGTTTTCTTTTTCAGAAAAAAGCTTCTGCCGAGAGCGAGCACCGTGACATGCTGAGTCTCTGGGAAAGCAGAGTTCCCCAAAGCTGTTGTGCCTGTGGATAGGCTGCAGAGGGATAGTGAAAAACTGCATTAGTTTTCAGGGCTGGCACCTTCCCTGTGGGAGAAGGAGCCGTAAGTTTGCCTTTTCAGAAGAAAGCTTCTGCCGAGAGCGAGCACCGTGACATGCTGAGTCTCTGGGAAAGCAGAGATCCCCAAAGCTGTTGTGCCTGTGGATAGGCTGCAGAGGGATAGTGAATACCAGCAAGATCTTTCAGGGCTAGCACCTTCCTTGTGGGAGAAGGAGCCACACTTTTGCCTTCTCAGAAAAAGCTTCTGCCGAGAACAAGCACCGTGACATGCTGAGTCTCTGGGAAAGCAGAGATACCCAGTGCTGTTGCGGCTAAAGATAGGCTGCAGAGGGATAGTGAATACCAGCAAGATCTTTCAGGGCTGGCACCTTCCTTGTGGGAGAAGGAGCCGTAAGTTTGCCTTTTCAGAAAAAGGCTCTGGCGAGAGTGAGCACCGTGACATGCTGAGTCTCTGGGAAAGCAGAGATCCCCAGTGCTGTTTTGCCTGTGGATAGGCTGCAGGAGGATAGTGAAGAGCTGCATTAGCTTTCAGGCCTGGCACCTTCCTTGTGGGAGAAGGAGCCCAAAGTTTTCTTTTCAGAAAAAAGCTTCTGCCGAGAGCGAGCACCGTGACATGCTGAGTCTCTGGGAAAGCAGAGATCCCCAAAGCTGTTGTGCCTGTGGATAGGCTGCAGAGGGATAGTGAAGACCAGCAAGATCTTTCAGGGCTGGCACCTTCCTTGTGGGAGAAGGAGCCGTAAGTTTGCCTTTTCAGAAAAAAGCTTCTGCCGAGAGCGAGCACCGTGACATGCTGAGTCTCTGGGAAAGCAGAGATCCCCAAAGCTGTTGTGCCTGTGGATAGGCTGCAGAGGGATAGTGAATACCAGCAAGATCTTTCAGGGCTAGCACCTTCCTTGTGGGAGAAGGAGCCAGACGTTTGCCTTATCAGAAAAAGCTTCTGCCGAGAACGAGCACCGTGACATGCTGAGTCTCTGGGAAAGCAGAGATCCCCAGTGCTGTTGCGGCTAAAGATAGGCTGCAGAGGGATAGTGAATACCAGCAAGATCTTTCAGGGCTGGCACCTTCCTTGTGGGAGAAGGAGCCATAAGTTTGCCTTTTCAGAAAAAGGCTCTGGCGAGAGTGAGCACCGTGACATGCTGAGTCTCTGGGAAAGCAGAGATCCCCAAAGCTGTTGTGCCTGTGGATAGGCTGCAGAGGGATAGTGAAAAACTGCATTAGTTTTCAGGGCTGGCACCTTCCCTGTGGTAGAAGGAGCCGAAAGTTTTCTTTTTCAGAAAAAAGCTTCTGCCGAGAGCGAGCACCGTGACATGCTGAGTCTCTGGGAAAGCAGAGATCCCCAAAGCTGTTGTGCCTGTGGATAGGCTGCAGAGGGATAGTGAAAAACTGCATTAGTTTTCAGGGCTGGCACCTTCCTTGTGGGAGAAGGAGCCGTAAGTTTGCCTTTTCAGAAAAAAGCTTCTGCCGAGAGCGAGCACCGTGACATGCTGAGTCTCTGGGAAAGCAGAGATCCCCAAAGCTGTTGTGCCTGTGGATAGGCTGCAGAGGGATAGTGAATACCAGCAAGATCTTTCAGGGCTAGCACCTTCCTTGTGGGAGAAGGAGCCAGACGTTTGCCTTATCAGAAAAAGCTTCTGCCGAGAACGAGCACCGTGACATGCTGAGTCTCTGGGAAAGCAGAGATCCCCAGTGCTGTTGCAGCTAAAGATAGGCTGCAGAGGGATAGTGAAGACCAGCAAGATCTTTCAGGGCTGGCACCTTCCTTGTGGGAGAAGGAGCCGTAAGTTTGCCTTTTCAGAAAAAGGCTCTGGCGAGAGTGAGCACCGTGACATGCTGAGTCTCTGGGAAAGCAGAGATCCCCAGTGCTGTTGTGCCTGTGGATAGGCTGCAGGAGGATAGTGAAGAGCTGCATTAGCTTTCAGGCCTGGCACCTTCCTTGTGGGAGAAGGAGCCGAAAGTTTTCTTTTTCAGAAAAAAGCTTCTGCCGAGAGCGAGCACCGTGACATGCTGAGTCTCTGGGAAAGCAGAGATCCCCAAAGCTGTTGTGCCTGTGGATAGGCTGCAGAGGGATAGTGAAGACCAGCAAGATCTTTCAGGGCTGGCACCTTCCTTGTGGGAGAAGGAGCCGTAAGTTTGCCTTTTCAGAAAAAAGCTTCTGCCGAGAGCGAGCACCGTGACATGCTGAGTCTCTGGGAAAGCAGAGATCCCCAAAGCTGTTGTGCGTGTGGATAGGCTGCAGAGGGATAGTGAATACCAGCAAGATCTTTCAGGGCTAGCACCTTCCTTGTGGGAGAAGGAGCCAGACGTTTGTCTTATCAGAAAAAGCTTCTGCCGAGAACGAGCACCGTGACATGCTGAGTCTCTGGGAAAGCAGAGATCCCCAGTGCTGTTGCGGCTAAAGATAGGCTGCAGAGGGATAGTGAATACCAGCAAGATCTTTCAGGGCTGGCACCTTCCTTGTGGGAGAAGGAGCCACACTTTTGCCTTCTCAGAAAAAGGCTCTGGCGAGAGTGAGCACCGTGACATGCTGAGTCTCTGGGAAAGCAGAGATCCCCAAAGCTGTTGTGCCTGTGGATAGGCTGCAGAGGGATAGTGAAAAACTGCATTAGTTTTCAGGGCTGGCACCTTCCCTGTGGGAGAAGGAGCCGAAAGTTTTCTTTTTCAGAAAAAAGCTTCTGCCGAGAGCGAGCACCGTGACATGCTGAGTCTCTGGGAAAGCAGAGATCCCCAAAGCTGTTGTGCCTGTGGATAGGCTGCAGAGGGATAGTGAAAAACTGCATTAGTTTTCAGGGCTGGCACCTTCCCTGTGGGAGAAGGAGCCGTAAGTTTGCCTTTTCAGAAAAAAGCTTCTGCCGAGAGCGAGCACCGTGACATGCTGAGTCTCTGGGAAAGCAGAAATCCCCAAAGCTGTTGTGCCAGTGGATAGGCTGCAGAGGGATAGTGAATACCAGCAAGATCTTTCAGGGCTAGCACCTTCCTTGTGGGAGAAGGAGCCACACTTTTGCCTTATCAGAAAAAGCTTCTGCCGAGAACGAGCACCGTGACATGCTGAGTCTCTGGGAAAGCAGAGATCCCCAAAGCTGTTGTGCCTGTGGATAGGCTGCAGGAGGATAGTGAAGAGCTGCATTAGCTTTTAGGCCTGGCACCTTCCTTGTGGGATAAGGAGCCGAAAGTTTTCTTTTTCAGAAAAAAGCTTCTGCCGAGAGCGAGCACCGTGACATGCTGAGTCTCTGGGAAAGCAGAGATCCCCAAAGCTGTTGTGCCTGTGGATAGGCTGCAGAGGGATAGTGAAAAACTGCATTAGTTTTCAGGGCTGGCACCTTCCCTGTGGGAGAAGGAGCCGTAAGTTTGCCTTTTCAGAAAAAAGCTTCTGCCGAGAGCGAGCACCGTGACATGCTGAGTCTCTGAGAAAGCAGAGATCCCCAAAGCTGTTGTGCCTGTGGATAGGCTGCAGAGGGATAGTGAATACCAGCAAGATCTTTCAGGGCTAGCACCTTCCTTGTGGGAGAAGGAGCCACACTTTTGCCTTCTCAGAAAAAGCTTCTGCCGAGAACGAGCACCGTGACATGCTGAGTCTCTGGGAAAGCAGAGATCCCAAAAGCTGTTGTGCCTGTGGATAGGCTGCAGAGGGATAGTGAAAAACTGCATTAGTTTTCAGGGCTGGCACCTTCCCTGTGGGAGAAGGAGCCGAAAGTTTTCTTTTTCAGAAAAAAGCTTCTGCCGAGAGCGAGCACCGTGACATGCTGAGTCTCTGGGAAAGCAGAGATCCCCAAAGCTGTTGTGCCTGTGGATAGGCTGCAGAGGGATAGTGAAAAACTGCATTAGTTTTCAGGGCTGGCACCTTCCCTGTGGGAGAAGGAGCCGTAAGTTTGCCTTTTCAGAAAAAAGCTTCTGCCGAGAGCGAGCACCGTGACATGCTGAGTCTCTGGGAAAGCAGAAATCCCCAAAGCTGTTGTGCCAGTGGATAGGCTGCAGAGGGATAGTGAATACCAGCAAGATCTTTCAGGGCTAGCACCTTCCTTGTGGGAGAAGGAGCCACACTTTTGCCTTATCAGAAAAAGCTTCTGCCGAGAACGAGCACCGTGACATGCTGAGTCTCTGGGAAAGCAGAGATCCCCAATGCTGTTGCGGCTAAAGATAGGCTGCAGGGGGATAGTGAAGATCAGCAAGATCTTTCAGGGCTGGCACCTTCCTTGTGGGAGAAGGAGCCGTAAGTTTGCCTTTTCAGAAAAAGGCTCTGGCGAGAGTGAGCACCGTGACATGCTGAGTCTCTGGGAAAGCAGAGATCCCCAAAGCTGTTGTGCCTGTGGATAGGCTGCAGAGGGATAGTGAAAAACTGCATTAATTTTCAGGGCTGGCACCTTCCCTGTGGGAGAAGGAGCCGAAAGTTTTCTTTTTCAGAAAAAAGCTTCTGCCGAGAGCGGGCACCGTGACATGCTGAGTCTCTGGGAAAGCAGAGATCCCCAAAGCTGTTGTGCCTGTGGATAGGCTGCAGAGGGATAGTGAAAAACTGCATTAGTTTTCAGGGCTGGCACCTTCCCTGTGGGAGAAGGAGCCGTAAGTTTGCCTTTTCAGAAAAAAGCTTCTGCCAAGAACGAGCACCGTGACATGCTGAGTCTCTGGGAAAGCAGAGATCCCAAAAGCTGTTGTGCCTGTGGATAGGCTGCAGAGGGATAGTGAAAAACTGCATTAGTTTTCAGGGCTGGCACCTTCCCTGTGGGAGAAGGAGCCGTAAGTTTGCCTTTTCAGAAAAAAGCTTCTGCCGAGAGCGAGCACCGTGACATGCTGAGTCTCTGGGAAAGCAGAGATCCCCAAAGCTGTTGTGCCTGTGGATAGGCTGCAGAGGGATAGTGAAAAACTGCATTAGTTTTCAGGGCTGGCACCTTCCCTGTGGGAGAAGGAGCCGTAAGTTTGCCTTTTCAGAAAAAAGCTTCTGCCGAGAGCGAGCACCGTGACATGCTGAGTCTCTGGGAAAGCAGAGATCCCCAAAGCTGTTGTGCCTGTGGATAGGCTGCAGAGGGATAGTGAAAAACTGCATTAGTTTTCAGGGCTGGCACCTTCCCTGTGGGAGAAGGAGCCGTAAGTTTGCCTTTTCAGAAAAAAGCTTCTGCCGAGAGCGAGCACCGTGACATGCTGAGTCTCTGGGAAAGCAGAGATCCCCAGTGCTGTTGTGCCTGTGGATAGGCTGCAGGAGGATAGTGAAGAGCTGCATTAGCTTTTAGGCCTGGCACCTTCCTTGTGGGATAAGGAGCCGAAAGTTTTCTTTTTCAGAAAAAAGCTTCTGCCGAGAGCGAGCACCGTGACATGCTGAGTCTCTGGGAAAGCAGAGATCCCCAAAGCTGTTGTGCCTGTGGATAGGCTGCAGAGGGATAGTGAAAAACTGCATTAGTTTTCAGGGCTGGCACCTTCCCTGTGGGAGAAGGAGCCGTAAGTTTGCCTTTTCAGAAAAAAGCTTCTGCCGAGAGCGAGCACCGTGACATGCTGAGTCTCTGGGAAAGCAGAGATCCCCAAAGCTGTTGTGCCTGTGGATAGGCTGCAGAGGGATAGTGAATACCAGCAAGATCTTTCAGGGCTAGCACCTTCCTTGTGGGAGAAGGAGCCACACTTTTGCCTTCTCAGAAAAAGCTTCTGCCGAGAACGAGCACCGTGACATGCTGAGTCTCTGGGAAAGCAGAGATCCCCAGTGCTGTTGTGCCTGTGGATAGGCTGCAGGAGGATAGTGAAGAGCTGCATTAGCTTTTAGGCCTGGCACCTTCCTTGTGGGATAAGGAGCCGAAAGTTTTCTTTTTCAGAAAAAAGCTTCTGCCGAGAGCGAGCACCGTGACATGCTGAGTCTCTGGGAAAGCAGAGATCCCCAAAGCTGTTGTGCCTGTGGATAGGCTGCAGAGGGATAGTGAAAAACTGCATTAGTTTTCAGGGCTGGCACCTTCCCTGTGGGAGAAGGAGCCGTAAGTTTGCCTTTTCAGAAAAAAGCTTCTGCCGAGAGCGAGCACCGTGACATGCTGAGTCTCTGGGAAAGCAGAGATCCCCAAAGCTGTTGTGCCTGTGGATAGGCTGCAGAGGGATAGTGAATACCAGCAAGATCTTTCAGGGCTAGCACCTTCCTTGTGGGAGAAGGAGCCACACTTTTGCCTTCTCAGAAAAAGCTTCTGCCGAGAGCGAGCACCGTGACATGCTGAGTCTCTGGGAAAGCAGAGATCCCCAAAGCTGTTGTGCCTGTGGATAGGCTGCAGAGGGATAGTGAAAAACTGCATTAGTTTTCAGGGCTGGCACCTTCCCTGTGGGAGAAGGAGCCGTAAGTTTGCCTTTTCAGAAAAAAGCTTCTGCCGAGAGCGAGCACCGTGACATGCTGAGTCTCTGGGAAAGCAGAGATCCCAAAAGCTGTTGTGCCTGTGGATAGGCTGCAGGTGGATAGTGAAGACCTGCATTAGCTTTCAGTCTGGCAGCTTCCTTGTGGGAGAAGGAGCCAGACGTTTGCATTTTCAGAAAAAAAGATTCTGCCGAGAACGAGCACCGTGACATGCTGAGTCTCTGGGATAGCAGAGATCCCCAGTGCTGCTGCGGCTAAAGGATCCCCAGTGCTGTTGTGCCTGTGGATAGGCTGCAGGTGGCGGTGAAGACCACAAAATCTTTCAGGCCTGGCACTTGCCTTGCTGGAGAAGGAGCCAGACGTTTGCCTTTTCAGAAAAAAGCTTCTGCCGAGAGCGAGCACCGTGACATGCTGAGTCTCTTGGAAAGCAGAGATCCCCAAAGCTGTTGTGCCTGTGGATAGGCTGCAGAGGGATAGTGAATACCAGCAAGATCTTTCAGGGCTAGCACCTTCCTTGTGGGAGAAGGAGCCACACTTTTGCCTTATCAGAAAAAGCTTCTGCCGAGAACGAGCACCGTGACATGCTGAGTCTCTGGGAAAGCAGAGATCCCAAAAGCTGTTGTGCCTGTGGATAGGCTGCAGACGGATAGTGAAAAACTGCATTAGTTTTCAGGGCTGGCACCTTCCCTGTGGGAGAAGGAGCCGTAAGTTTGCCTTTTCAGAAAAAAGCTTCTGCCGAGAGCGAGCACCGTGACATGCTGAGTCTCTGGGAAAGCAGAGATCCCAAAAGCTGTTCTGCCTGTGGATAGGCTGCAGAGGGATAGTGAATACCAGCAAGATCTTTCAGGGCTAGCACCTTCCTTGTGGGAGAAGGAGCCACACTTTTGCCTTCTCAGAAAAAGCTTCTGCCGAGAACGAGCACCGTGACATGCTGAGTCTCTGGGAAAGCAGAGATCCCAAAAGCTGTTGTGCCTGTGGATAGGCTGCAGAGGGATAGTGAAAAACTGCATTAGTTTTCAGGGCTGGCACCTTCCCTGTGGGAGAAGGAGCCGTAAGTTTGCCTTTTCAGAAAAAAGCTTCTGCCGAGAGCGAGCACCGTGACATGCTGAGTCTCTGGGAAAGCAGAGATCCCCAAAGCTGTTGTGCCTGTGGATAGGCTGCAGAGGGATAGTGAAAAACTGCATTAGTTTTCAGGGCTGGCACCTTCCCTGTGGGAGAAGGAGCCGTAAGTTTGCCTTTTCAGAAAAAAGCTTCTGCCGAGAGCGAGCACCGTGACATGCTGAGTCTCTGGGAAAGCAGAGATCCCCAAAGCTGTTGTGCCTGTGGATAGGCTGCAGAGGGATAGTGAAAAACTGCATTAGTTTTCAGGGCTGGCACCTTCCCTGTGGGAGAAGGAGCCGTAAGTTTGCCTTTTCAGAAAAAAGCTTCTGCCGAGAGCGAGCACCGTGACATGCTGAGTCTCTGGGAAAGCAGAGATCCCAAAAGCTGTTCTGCCTGTGGATAGGCTGCAGAGGGATAGTGAAAAACTGCATTAGTTTTCAGGGCTGGCACCTTCCCTGTGGGAGAAGGAGCCGTAAGTTTGCCTTTTCAGAAAAAAGCTTCTGCCGAGAGCGAGCACCGTGACATGCTGAGTCTCTGGGAAAGCAGAGATCCCCAAAGCTGTTGTGCCTGTGGATAGGCTGCAGAGGGATAGTGAAAAACTGCATTAGTTTTCAGGGCTGGCACCTTCCCTGTGGGAGAAGGAGCCGTAAGTTTGCCTTTTCAGAAAAAAGCTTCTGCCGAGAGCGAGCACCGTGACATGCTGAGTCTCTGGGAAAGCAGAGATCCCCAAAGCTGTTGTGCCTGTGGATAGGCTGCAGAGGGATAGTGAAAAACTGCATTAGTTTTCAGGGCTGGCACCTTCCCTGTGGGAGAAGGAGCCGTAAGTTTGCCTTTTCAGAAAAAAGCTTCTGCCGAGAGCGAGCACCGTGACATGCTGAGTCTCTGGGAAAGCAGAGATCCCCAAAGCTGTTGTGCCTGTGGATAGGCTGCAGGCGGATAGTGAAGACCTGCATTAGCTTTCAGTCTGGCAGCTTCCTTGTGGGAGAAGGAGCCAGACGTTTGCATTTTCAGAAAAAAAGATTCTGCCGAGAACGAGCACCGTGACATGCTGAGTCTCTGGGATAGCAGAGATCCCCAGTGCTTCTGCGGCTAAAGGATCCCCAGTGCTGTTGTGCCTGTGGATAGGCTGCAGGTGGCGGTGAAGACCACAAAATCTTTCAGGCCTGGCACTTGCCTTGCTGGAGAAGGAGCCAGACGTTTGCCTTTTCAGAAAAAAGCTTCTGCCGAGAGCGAGCACCGTGACATGCTGAGTCTCTTGGAAAGCAGAGATCCCAAAAGCTGTTGTGCCTGTGGATAGGCTGCAGAGGGATAGTGAATACCAGCAAGATCTTTCAGGGCTAGCACCTTCCTTGTGGGAGAAGGAGCCACACTTTTGCCTTCTCAGAAAAAGCTTCTGCCGAGAACGAGCACCATGACATGCTGAGTCTCTGGGAAAGCAGAGATCCCCAAAGCTGTTGTGCCTGTGGATAGGCTGCAGAGGGATAGTGAAAAACTGCATTAGTTTTCAGGGCTGGCACCTTCCCTGTGGGAGAAGGAGCCGTAAGTTTGCCTTTTCAGAAAAAAGCTTCTGCCGAGAGCGAGCACCGTGACATGCTGAGTCTCTGGGAAAGCAGAGATCCCCAAAGCTGTTGTGCCTGTGGATAGGCTGCAGAGGGATAGTGAAAAACTGCATTAGTTTTCAGGGCTGGCACCTTCCCTGTGGGAGAAGGAGCCGTAAGTTTGCCTTTTCAGAAAAAAGCTTCTGCCGAGAGCGAGCACCGTGACATGCTGAGTCTCTGGGAAAGCAGAGATCCCCAGTGCTGTTGTGCCTGTGGATAGGCTGCAGGAGGATAGTGAAGAGCTGCATTAGCTTTTAGGCCTGGCACCTTCCCTGTGGGAGAAGGAGCCGAAAGTTTTCTTTTTCAGAAAAAAGCTTCTGCCGAGAGCGAGCACCGTGACATGCTGAGTCTCTGGGAAAGCAGAGATCCCCAAAGCTGTTGTGCCTGTGGATAGGCTGCAGAGGGATAGTGAAAAACTGCATTAGTTTTCAGGGCTGGCACCTTCCCTGTGGGAGAAGGAGCCGTAAGTTTGCCTTTTCAGAAAAAAGCTTCTGCCGAGAGCGAGCACCGTGACATGCTGAGTCTCTGGGAAAGCAGAGATCCCCAAAGCTGTTGTGCCTGTGGATAGGCTGCAGAGGGATAGTGAAAAACTGCATTAGTTTTCAGGGCTGGCACCTTCCCTGTGGGAGAAGGAGCCGTAAGTTTGCCTTTTCAGAAAAAAGCTTCTGCCGAGAGCGAGCACCGTGACATGCTGAGTCTCTGGGAAAGCAGAGATCCCAAAAGCTGTTGTGCCTGTGGATAGGCTGCAGAGGGATAGTGAAAAACTGCATTAGTTTTCAGGGCTGGCACCTTCCCTGTGGGAGAAGGAGCCGTAAGTTTGCCTTTTCAGAAAAAAGCTTCTGCCGAGAGCGAGCACCGTGACATGCTGAGTCTCTGGGAAAGCAGAGATCCCCAAAGCTGTTGTGCCTGTGGATAGGCTGCAGAGGGATATTGAAAAACTGCATTAGTTTTCAGGGCTGGCACCTTCCCTGTGGGAGAAGGAGCCGTAAGTTTGCCTTTTCAGAAAAAAGCTTCTGCCGAGAGCGAGCACCGTGACATGCTGAGTCTCTGGGAAAGCAGAGATCCCCAAAGCTGTTGTGCCTGTGGATAGGCTGCAGAGGGATAGTGAAAAACTGCATTAGTTTTCAGGGCTGGCACCTTCCCTGTGGGAGAAGGAGCCGTAAGTTTGCCTTTTCAGAAAAAAGCTTCTGCCGAGAGCGAGCACCGTGACATGCTGAGTCTCTGGGAAAGCAGAGATCCCCAAAGCTGTTGTGCCTGTGGATAGGCTGCAGAGGGATAGTGAAAAACTGCATTAGTTTTCAGGGCTGGCACCTTCCCTGTGGGAGAAGGAGCCGTAAGTTTTCCTTTTCAGAAAAAAGCTTCTGCCGAGAGCGAGCACCGTGACATGCTGAGTCTCTGGGAAAGCAGAGATCCCCAAAGCTGTTGTGCCTGTGGATAGGCTGCAGAGGGATAGTGAAAAACTGCATTAGTTTTCAGGGCTGGCACCTTCCCTGTGGGAGAAGGAGCCGTAAGTTTGCCTTTTCAGAAAAAAGCTTCTGCCGAGAACGAGCACCGTGACATGCTGAGTCTCTGAGAAAGCAGAGATCCCCAAAGCTGTTGTGCCTGTGGATAGGCTGCAGAGGGATAGTGAATACCAGCAAGATCTTTCAGGGCTAGCACCTTCCTTGTGGGAGAAGGAGCCACACTTTTGCCTTCTCAGAAAAAGCTTCTGCCGAGAACGAGCACCGTGACATGCTGAGTCTCTGGGAAAGCAGAGATCCCAAAAGCTGTTGTGCCTGTGGATAGGCTGCAGAGGGATAGTGAAAAACTGCATTAGTTTTCAGGGCTGGCACCTTCCCTGTGGGAGAAGGAGCCGTAAGTTTGCCTTTTCAGAAAAAAGCTTCTGCCGAGAGCGAGCACCGTGACATGCTGAGTCTCTGGGAAAGCAGAGATCCCCAAAGCTGTTGTGCCTGTGGATAGGCTGCAGAGGGATAGTGAAAAACTGCATTAGTTTTCAGGGCTGGCACCTTCCCTGTGGGAGAAGGAGCCGTAAGTTTGCCTTTTCAGAAAAAAGCTTCTGCCGAGAGCGAGCACCGTGACATGCTGAGTCTCTGGGAAAGCAGAGATCCCCAAAGCTGTTGTGCCTGTGGATAGGCTGCAGAGGGATAGTGAAAAACTGCATTAGTTTTCAGGGCTGGCACCTTCCCTGTGGGAGAAGGAGCCGTAAGTTTGCCTTTTCAGAAAAAAGCTTCTGCCGAGAGCGAGCACCGTGACATGCTGAGTCTCTGGGAAAGCAGAGATCCCCAAAGCTGTTGTGCCTGTGGATAGGCTGCAGACGGATAGTGAAAAACTGCATTAGTTTTCAGGGCTGGCACCTTCCCTGTGGGAGAAGGAGCCGTAAGTTTGCCTTTTCAGAAAAAAGCTTCTGCCGAGAGCGAGCACCGTGACATGCTGAGTCTCTGGGAAAGCAGAGATCCCCAAAGCTGTTGTGCCTGTGGATAGGCTGCAGAGGGATAGTGAATACCAGCAAGATCTTTCAGGGCTAGCACCTTCCTTGTGGGAGAAGGAGCCACACTTTTGCCTTCTCAGAAAAAGCTTCTGCCGAGAACGAGCACCGTGACATGCTGAGTCTCTGGGAAAGCAGAGATCCCCAAAGCTGTTGTGCCTGTGGATAGGCTGCAGAGGGATAGTGAAAAACTGCATTAGTTTTCAGGGCTGGCACCTTCCCTGTGGGAGAAGGAGCCGTAAGTTTGCCTTTTCAGAAAAAAGCTTCTGCCGAGAGCGAGCACCGTGACATGCTGAGTCTCTGGGAAAGCAGAGATCCCCAGTGCTGTTGTGCCTGTGGATAGGCTGCAGGAGGATAGTGAAGAGCTGCATTAGCTTTTAGGCCTGGCACCTTCCTTGTGGGAGAAGGAGCCGAAAGTTTTCTTTTTCAGAAAAAAGCTTCTGCTGAGAGCGAGCACCGTGACATGCTGAGTCTCTGGGAAAGCAGAGATCCCCAAAGCTGTTGTGCCTGTGGATAGGCTGCAGAGGGATAGTGAAAAACTGCATTAGTTTTCAGGGCTGGCACCTTCCCTGTGGGAGAAGGAGCCGTAAGTTTGCCTTTTCAGAAAAAAGCTTCTGCCGAGAGCGAGCACCGTGACATGCTGAGTCTCTGGGAAAGCAGAGATCCCCAAAGCTGTTGTGCCTGTGGATAGGCTGCAGAGGGATAGTGAAAAACTGCATTAGTTTTCAGGGCTGGCACCTTCCCTGTGGGAGAAGGAGCCGTAAGTTTGCCTTTTCAGAAAAAAGCTTCTGCCGAGAGCGAGCACCGTGACATGCTGAGTCTCTGGGAAAGCAGAGATCCCCAAAGCTGTTGTGCCTGTGGATAGGCTGCAGGCGGATAGTGAAGACCTGCATTAGCTTTCAGTCTGGCAGCTTCCTTGTGGGAGAAGGAGCCAGACGTTTGCATTTTCAGAAAAAAAGATTCTGCCGAGAACGAGCACCGTGACATGCTGAGTCTCTGGGATAGCAGAGATCCCCAGTGCTTCTGCGGCTAAAGGATCCCCAAAGCTGTTGTGCCTGTGGATAGGCTGCAGAGGGATAGTGAATACCAGCAAGATCTTTCAGGGCTAGCACCTTCCTTGTGGGAGAAGGAGCCACACTTTTGCCTTCTCAGAAAAAGCTTCTGCCGAGAACGAGCACCGTGACATGCTGAGTCTCTGGGAAAGCAGAGATCCCCAAAGCTGTTGTGCCTGTGGATAGGCTGCAGAGGGATAGTGAATACCAGCAAGATCTTTCAGGGCTAGCACCTTCCTTGTGGGAGAAGGAGCCACACTTTTGCCTTCTCAGAAAAAGCTTCTGCCGAGAACGAGCACCGTGACATGCTGAGTCTCTGGGAAAGCAGAGATCCCCAAAGCTGTTGTGCCTGTGGATAGGCTGCAGAGGGATAGTGAAAAACTGCATTAGTTTTCAGGGCTGGCACCTTCCCTGTGGGAGAAGGAGCCGTAAGTTTGCCTTTTCAGAAAAAAGCTTCTGCCGAGAGCGAGCACCGTGACATGCTGAGTCTCTGGGAAAGCAGAGATCCCCAGTGCTGTTGTGCCTGTGGATAGGCTGCAGGAGGATAGTGAAGAGCTGCATTAGCTTTTAGGCCTGGCACCTTCCTTGTGGGAGAAGGAGCCGAAAGTTTTCTTTTTCAGAAAAAAGCTTCTGCTGAGAGCGAGCACCGTGACATGCTGAGTCTCTGGGAAAGCAGAGATCCCCAAAGCTGTTGTGCCTGTGGATAGGCTGCAGAGGGATAGTGAAAAACTGCATTAGTTTTCAGGGCTGGCACCTTCCCTGTGGGAGAAGGAGCCGTAAGTTTGCCTTTTCAGAAAAAAGCTTCTGCCGAGAGCGAGCACCGTGACATGCTGAGTCTCTGGGAAAGCAGAGATCCCAAAAGCTGTTGTGCCTGTGGATAGGCTGCAGAGGGATAGTGAAAAACTGCATTAGTTTTCAGGGCTGGCACCTTCCCTGTGGGAGAAGGAGCCGTAAGTTTGCCTTTTCAGAAAAAAGCTTCTGCCGAGAGCGAGCACCGTGACATGCTGAGTCTCTGGGAAAGCAGAGATCCCCAAAGCTGTTGTGCCTGTGGATAGGCTGCAGAGGGATAGTGAAAAACTGCATTAGTTTTCAGGGCTGGCACCTTCCCTGTGGGAGAAGGAGCCGTAAGTTTGCCTTTTCAGAAAAAAGCTTCTGCCGAGAGCGAGCACCGTGACATGCTGAGTCTCTGGGAAAGCAGAGATCCCCAAAGCTGTTGTGCCTGTGGATAGGCTGCAGGCGGATAGTGAAGACCTGCATTAGCTTTCAGTCTGGCAGCTTCCTTGTGGGAGAAGGAGCCAGACGTTTGCATTTTCAGAAAAAAAGATTCTGCCGAGAACGAGCACCGTGACATGCTGAGTCTCTGGGATAGCAGAGATCCCCAGTGCTTCTGCGGCTAAAGGATCCCCAGTGCTGTTGTGCCTGTGGATAGGCTGCAGGTGGCGGTGAAGACCACAAAATCTTTCAGGCCTGGCACTTGCCTTGCTGGAGAAGGAGCCAGACGTTTGCCTTTTCAGAAAAAAGCTTCTGCCGAGAGCGAGCACCGTGACATGCTGAGTCTCTTGGAAAGCAGAGATCCCAAAAGCTGTTGTGCCTGTGGATAGGCTGCAGAGGGATAGTGAATACCAGCAAGATCTTTCAGGGCTAGCACCTTCCTTGTGGGAGAAGGAGCCACACTTTTGCCTTATCAGAAAAAGCTTCTGCCGAGAACGAGCACCGTGACATGCTGAGTCTCTGGGAAAGCAGAGATCCCAAAAGCTGTTGTGCCTGTGGATAGGCTGCAGACGGATAGTGAAAAACTGCATTAGTTTTCAGGGCTGGCACCTTCCCTGTGGGAGAAGGAGCCGTAAGTTTGCCTTTTCAGAAAAAAGCTTCTGCCGAGAGCGAGCACCGTGACATGCTGAGTCTCTGGGAAAGCAGAGATCCCAAAAGCTGTTCTGCCTGTGGATAGGCTGCAGAGGGATAGTGAATACCAGCAAGATCTTTCAGGGCTAGCACCTTCCTTGTGGGAGAAGGAGCCACACTTTTGCCTTCTCAGAAAAAGCTTCTGCCGAGAACGAGCACCGTGACATGCTGAGTCTCTGGGAAAGCAGAGATCCCAAAAGCTGTTGTGCCTGTGGATAGGCTGCAGAGGGATAGTGAAAAACTGCATTAGTTTTCAGGGCTGGCACCTTCCCTGTGGGAGAAGGAGCCGTAAGTTTGCCTTTTCAGAAAAAAGCTTCTGCCGAGAGCGAGCACCGTGACATGCTGAGTCTCTGGGAAAGCAGAGATCCCCAAAGCTGTTGTGCCTGTGGATAGGCTGCAGAGGGATAGTGAAAAACTGCATTAGTTTTCAGGGCTGGCACCTTCCCTGTGGGAGAAGGAGCCGTAAGTTTGCCTTTTCAGAAAAAAGCTTCTGCCGAGAGCGAGCACCGTGACATGCTGAGTCTCTGGGAAAGCAGAGATCCCCAAAGCTGTTGTGCCTGTGGATAGGCTGCAGAGGGATAGTGAAAAACTGCATTAGTTTTCAGGGCTGGCACCTTCCCTGTGGGAGAAGGAGCCGTAAGTTTGCCTTTTCAGAAAAAAGCTTCTGCCGAGAGCGAGCACCGTGACATGCTGAGTCTCTGGGAAAGCAGAGATCCCAAAAGCTGTTGTGCCTGTGGATAGGCTGCAGAGGGATAGTGAAAAACTGCATTAGTTTTCAGGGCTGGCACCTTCCCTGTGGGAGAAGGAGCCGTAAGTTTGCCTTTTCAGAAAAAAGCTTCTGCCGAGAGCGAGCACCGTGACATGCTGAGTCTCTGGGAAAGCAGAGATCCCCAAAGCTGTTGTGCCTGTGGATAGGCTGCAGAGGGATAGTGAAAAACTGCATTAGTTTTCAGGGCTGGCACCTTCCCTGTGGGAGAAGGAGCCGTAAGTTTGCCTTTTCAGAAAAAAGCTTCTGCCGAGAGCGAGCACCGTGACATGCTGAGTCTCTGGGAAAGCAGAGATCCCCAAAGCTGTTGTGCCTGTGGATAGGCTGCAGAGGGATAGTGAAAAACTGCATTAGTTTTCAGGGCTGGCACCTTCCCTGTGGGAGAAGGAGCCGTAAGTTTGCCTTTTCAGAAAAAAGCTTCTGCCGAGAGCGAGCACCGTGACATGCTGAGTCTCTGGGAAAGCAGAGATCCCCAAAGCTGTTGTGCCTGTGGATAGGCTGCAGAGGGATAGTGAAAAACTGCATTAGTTTTCAGGGCTGGCACCTTCCCTGTGGGAGAAGGAGCCGTAAGTTTGCCTTTTCAGAAAAAAGCTTCTGCCGAGAGCGAGCACCGTGACATGCTGAGTCTCTGGGAAAGCAGAGATCCCCAAAGCTGTTGTGCCTGTGGATAGGCTGCAGACGGATAGTGAAAAACTGCATTAGTTTTCAGGGCTGGCACCTTCCCTGTGGGAGAAGGAGCCGTAAGTTTGCCTTTTCAGAAAAAAGCTTCTGCCGAGAGCGAGCACCGTGACATGCTGAGTCTCTGGGAAAGCAGAGATCCCCAAAGCTGTTGTGCCTGTGGATAGGCTGCAGAGGGATAGTGAAAAACTGCATTAGTTTTCAGGGCTGGCACCTTCCCTGTGGGAGAAGGAGCCGTAAGTTTGCCTTTTCAGAAAAAAGCTTCTGCCGAGAGCGAGCACCGTGACATGCTGAGTCTCTGGGAAAGCAGAGATCCCCAAAGCTGTTGTGCCTGTGGATAGGCTGCAGAGGGATAGTGAAAAACTGCATTAGTTTTCAGGGCTGGCACCTTCCCTGTGGGAGAAGGAGCCGTAAGTTTGCCTTTTCAGAAAAAAGCTTCTGCCGAGAGCGAGCACCGTGACATGCTGAGTCTCTGGGAAAGCAGAGATCCCCAAAGCTGTTGTGCCTGTGGATAGGCTGCAGAGGGATAGTGAAAAACTGCATTAGTTTTCAGGGCTGGCACCTTCCCTGTGGGAGAAGGAGCCGTAAGTTTGCCTTTTCAGAAAAAAGCTTCTGCCGAGAGCGAGCACCGTGACATGCTGAGTCTCTGGGAAAGCAGAGATCCCCAAAGCTGTTGTGCCTGTGGATAGGCTGCAGAGGGATAGTGAATACCAGCAAGATCTTTCAGGGCTAGCACCTTCCTTGTGGGAGAAGGAGCCACACTTTTGCCTTCTCAGAAAAAGCTTCTGCCGAGAACGAGCACCGTGACATGCTGAGTCTCTGGGAAAGCAGAGATCCCCAAAGCTGTTGTGCCTGTGGATAGGCTGCAGAGGGATAGTGAAAAACTGCATTAGTTTTCAGGGCTGGCACCTTCCCTGTGGGAGAAGGAGCCGTAAGTTTGCCTTTTCAGAAAAAAGCTTCTGCCGAGAGCGAGCACCGTGACATGCTGAGTCTCTGGGAAAGCAGAGATCCCCAGTGCTGTTGTGCCTGTGGATAGGCTGCAGGAGGATAGTGAAGAGCTGCATTAGCTTTTAGGCCTGGCACCTTCCTTGTGGGAGAAGGAGCCGAAAGTTTTCTTTTTCAGAAAAAAGCTTCTGCTGAGAGCGAGCACCGTGACATGCTGAGTCTCTGGGAAAGCAGAGATCCCCAAAGCTGTTGTGCCTGTGGATAGGCTGCAGAGGGATAGTGAAAAACTGCATTAGTTTTCAGGGCTGGCACCTTCCCTGTGGGAGAAGGAGCCGTAAGTTTGCCTTTTCAGAAAAAAGCTTCTGCCGAGAGCGAGCACCGTGACATGCTGAGTCTCTGGGAAAGCAGAGATCCCCAATGCTGTTGCGGCTAAAGATAGGCTGCAGGGGGATAGTGAAGACCAGCAAGATCTTTCAGGGCTGGCACCTTCCTTGTGGGAGAAGGAGCCGTAAGTTTGCCTTTTCAGAAAAAAGCTTCTGCCGAGAGCGAGCACCGTGACATGCTGAGTCTCTGGGAAAGCAGAGATCCCCAAAGCTGTTGTGCCTGTGGATAGGCTGCAGGCGGATAGTGAAGACCTGCATTAGCTTTCAGTCTGGCAGCTTCCTTGTGGGAGAAGGAGCCAGACGTTTGCATTTTCAGAAAAAAAGATTCTGCCGAGAACGAGCACCGTGACATGCTGAGTCTCTGGGATAGCAGAGATCCCCAGTGCTTCTGCGGCTAAAGGATCCCCAAAGCTGTTGTGCCTGTGGATAGGCTGCAGAGGGATAGTGAATACCAGCAAGATCTTTCAGGGCTAGCACCTTCCTTGTGGGAGAAGGAGCCACACTTTTGCCTTCTCAGAAAAAGCTTCTGCCGAGAACGAGCACCGTGACATGCTGAGTCTCTGGGAAAGCAGAGATCCCCAAAGCTGTTGTGCCTGTGGATAGGCTGCAGAGGGATAGTGAATACCAGCAAGATCTTTCAGGGCTAGCACCTTCCTTGTGGGAGAAGGAGCCACACTTTTGCCTTCTCAGAAAAAGCTTCTGCCGAGAACGAGCACCGTGACATGCTGAGTCTCTGGGAAAGCAGAGATCCCCAAAGCTGTTGTGCCTGTGGATAGGCTGCAGAGGGATAGTGAAAAACTGCATTAGTTTTCAGGGCTGGCACCTTCCCTGTGGGAGAAGGAGCCGTAAGTTTGCCTTTTCAGAAAAAAGCTTCTGCCGAGAGCGAGCACCGTGACATGCTGAGTCTCTGGGAAAGCAGAGATCCCCAGTGCTGTTGTGCCTGTGGATAGGCTGCAGGAGGATAGTGGAGAGCTGCATTAGCTTTTAGGCCTGGCACCTTCCTTGTGGGAGAAGGAGCCGAAAGTTTTCTTTTTCAGAAAAAAGCTTCTGCTGAGAGCGAGCACCGTGACATGCTGAGTCTCTGGGAAAGCAGAGATCCCCAAAGCTGTTGTGCCTGTGGATAGGCTGCAGAGGGATAGTGAAAAACTGCATTAGTTTTCAGGGCTGGCACCTTCCCTGTGGGAGAAGGAGCCGTAAGTTTGCCTTTTCAGAAAAAAGCTTCTGCCGAGAGCGAGCACCGTGACATGCTGAGTCTCTGGGAAAGCAGAGATCCCCAAAGCTGTTGTGCCTGTGGATAGGCTGCAGAGGGATAGTGAAAAACTGCATTAGTTTTCAGGGCTGGCACCTTCCCTGTGGGAGAAGGAGCCGTAAGTTTGCCTTTTCAGAAAAAAGCTTCTGCCGAGAGCGAGCACCGTGACATGCTGAGTCTCTGGGAAAGCAGAGATCCCCAAAGCTGTTGTGCCTGTGGATAGGCTGCAGAGGGATAGTGAAAAACTGCATTAGTTTTCAGGGCTGGCACCTTCCCTGTGGGAGAAGGAGCCGTAAGTTTGCCTTTTCAGAAAAAAGCTTCTGCCGAGAGCGAGCACCGTGACATGCTGAGTCTCTGGGAAAGCAGAGATCCCCAAAGCTGTTGTGCCTGTGGATAGGCTGCAGGCGGATAGTGAAGACCTGCATTAGCTTTCAGTCTGGCAGCTTCCTTGTGGGAGAAGGAGCCAGACGTTTGCCTTTTCAGAAAAAAGCTTCTGCCGAGAGCGAGCACCGTGACATGCTGAGTCTCTGGGAAAGCAGAGATCCCCAAAGCTGTTGTGCCTGTGGATAGGCTGCAGAGGGATAGTGAAAAACTGCATTAGTTTTCAGGGCTGGCACCTTCCCTGTGGGAGAAGGAGCCGTAAGTTTGCCTTTTCAGAAAAAAGCTTCTGCCGAGAGCGAGCACCGTGACATGCTGAGTCTCTGGGAAAGCAGAGATCCCCAAAGCTGTTGTGCCTGTGGATAGGCTGCAGAGGGATAGTGAAAAACTGCATTAGTTTTCAGGGCTGGCACCTTCCCTGTGGGAGAAGGAGCCGTAAGTTTGCCTTTTCAGAAAAAAGCTTCTGCCGAGAGCGAGCACCGTGACATGCTGAGTCTCTGGGAAAGCAGAGATCCCCAAAGCTGTTGTGCCTGTGGATAGGCTGCAGAGGGATAGTGAAAAACTGCATTAGTTTTCAGGGCTGGCACCTTCCCTGTGGGAGAAGGAGCCGTAAGTTTGCCTTTTCAGAAAAAAGCTTCTGCCGAGAGCGAGCACCGTGACATGCTGAGTCTCTGGGAAAGCAGAGATCCCCAAAGCTGTTGTGCCTGTGGATAGGCTGCAGAGGGATAGTGAAAAACTGCATTAGTTTTCAGGGCTGGCACCTTCCCTGTGGGAGAAGGAGCCGTAAGTTTGCCTTTTCAGAAAAAAGCTTCTGCCGAGAGCGAGCACCGTGACATGCTGAGTCTCTGGGAAAGCAGAGATCCCCAAAGCTGTTGTGCCTGTGGATAGGCTGCAGAGGGATAGTGAAAAACTGCATTAGTTTTCAGGGCTGGCACCTTCCCTGTGGGAGAAGGAGCCGTAAGTTTGCCTTTTCAGAAAAAAGCTTCTGCCGAGAGCGAGCACCGTGACATGCTGAGTCTCTGGGAAAGCAGAGATCCCCAAAGCTGTTGTGCCTGTGGATAGGCTGCAGAGGGATAGTGAAAAACTGCATTAGTTTTCAGGGCTGGCACCTTCCCTGTGGGAGAAGGAGCCGTAAGTTTGCCTTTTCAGAAAAAAGCTTCTGCCGAGAGCGAGCACCGTGACATGCTGAGTCTCTGGGAAAGCAGAGATCCCCAAAGCTGTTGTGCCTGTGGATAGGCTGCAGAGGGATAGTGAAAAACTGCATTAGTTTTCAGGGCTGGCACCTTCCCTGTGGGAGAAGGAGCCGTAAGTTTGCCTTTTCAGAAAAAAGCTTCTGCCGAGAGCGAGCACCGTGACATGCTGAGTCTCTGGGAAAGCAGAGATCCCCAAAGCTGTTGTGCCTGTGGATAGGCTGCAGAGGGATAGTGAAAAACTGCATTAGTTTTCAGGGCTGGCACCTTCCCTGTGGGAGAAGGAGCCGTAAGTTTGCCTTTTCAGAAAAAAGCTTCTGCCGAGAGCGAGCACCGTGACATGCTGAGTCTCTGGGAAAGCAGAGATCCCCAAAGCTGTTGTGCCTGTGGATAGGCTGCAGAGGGATAGTGAAAAACTGCATTAGTTTTCAGGGCTGGCACCTTCCCTGTGGGAGAAGGAGCCGTAAGTTTGCCTTTTCAGAAAAAAGCTTCTGCCGAGAGCGAGCACCGTGACATGCTGAGTCTCTGGGAAAGCAGAGATCCCAAAAGCTGTTGTGCCTGTGGATAGGCTGCAGAGGGATAGTGAATACCAGCAAGATCTTTCAGGGCTAGCACCTTCCTTGTGGGAGAAGGAGCCACACTTTTGCCTTCTCAGAAAAAGCTTCTGCCGAGAGCGAGCACCGTGACATGCTGAGTCTCTGGGAAAGCAGAGATCCCCAAAGCTGTTGTGCCTGTGGATAGGCTGCAGAGGGATAGTGAAAAACTGCATTAGTTTTCAGGGCTGGCACCTTCCCTGTGGGAGAAGGAGCCGTAAGTTTGCCTTTTCAGAAAAAAGCTTCTGCCGAGAGCGAGCACCGTGACATGCTGAGTCTCTGGGAAAGCAGAGATCCCCAAAGCTGTTGTGCCTGTGGATAGGCTGCAGAGGGATAGTGAAAAACTGCATTAGTTTTCAGGGCTGGCACCTTCCCTGTGGGAGAAGGAGCCGTAAGTTTGCCTTTTCAGAAAAAAGCTTCTGCCGAGAGCGAGCACCGTGACATGCTGAGTCTCTGGGAAAGCAGAGATCCCCAAAGCTGTTGTGCCTGTGGATAGGCTGCAGAGGGATAGTGAAAAACTGCATTAGTTTTCAGGGCTGGCACCTTCCCTGTGGGAGAAGGAGCCGTAAGTTTGCCTTTTCAAAAAAAGCTTCTGTCGAGAGCGAGCACCGTGACATGCTGAGTCTCTGGGAAAGCAGAGATCCCCAAAGCTGTTGTGCCTGTGGATAGGCTGCAGAGGGATAGTGAATACCAGCAAGATCTTTCAGGGCTAGCACCTTCCCTGTGGGAGAAGGAGCCGAAATTTTGCCTTATCAGAAAAAAGCTTCGGCCGAGAACGAGCACCGTGACATGCTGAGTCTCTGGGAAAGCAGAGATCCCCAAAGCTGTTGTGCCTGTGGATAGGCTGCAGAGGGATAGTGAAAAACTGCATTAGTTTTCAGGGCTGGCACCTTCCTTGTGGGAGAAGGAGCCACACTTTTGCCTTCTCAGAAAAAGCTTCTGCCGAGAACGAGCACCGTGACATGCTGAGTCTCTGGGAAAGCAGAGATCCCCAAAGCTGTTGTGCCTGTGGATAGGCTGCAGAGGGATAGTGAAAAACTGCATTAGTTTTCAGGGCTGGCACCTTCCCTGTGGGAGAAGGAGCCGTAAGTTTGCCTTTTCAGAAAAAAGCTTCTGCCGAGAGCGAGCACCGTGACATGCTGAGTCTCTGGGAAAGCAGAGATCCCCAAAGCTGTTGTGCCTGTGGATAGGCTGCAGAGGGATAGTGAAAAACTGCATTAGTTTTCAGGGCTGGCACCTTCCCTGTGGGAGAAGGAGCCGTAAGTTTGCCTTTTCAGAAAAAAGCTTCTGCCGAGAGCGAGCACCGTGACATGCTGAGTCTCTGGGAAAGCAGAGATCCCCAAAGCTGTTGTGCCTGTGGATAGGCTGCAGAGGGATAGTGAAAAACTGCATTAGTTTTCAGGGCTGGCACCTTCCCTGTGGGAGAAGGAGCCGTAAGTTTGCCTTTTCAGAAAAAAGCTTCTGTCGAGAGCGAGCACCGTGACATGCTGAGTCTCTGGGAAAGCAGAGATCCCCAAAGCTGTTGTGCCTGTGGATAGGCTGCAGAGGGATAGTGAAAAACTGCATTAGTTTTCAGGGCTGGCACCTTCCCTGTGGGAGAAGGAGCCGTAAGTTTGCCTTTTCAGAAAAAAGCTTCTGCCGAGAGCGAGCACCGTGACATGCTGAGTCTCTGGGAAAGCAGAGATCCCCAAAGCTGTTGTGCCTGTGGATAGGCTGCAGAGGGATAGTGAAAAACTGCATTAGTTTTCAGGGCTGGCACCTTCCCTGTGGGAGAAGGAGCCGTAAGTTTGCCTTTTCAGAAAAAAGCTTCTGCCGAGAGCGAGCACCGTGACATGCTGAGTCTCTGGGAAAGCAGAGATCACCAAAGCTGTTGTGCCTGTGGATAGGCTGCAGAGGGATAGTGAATACCAGCAAGATCTTTCAGGGCTAGCACCTTCCTTGTGGGAGAAGGAGCCACACTTTTGCCTTCTCAGAAAAAGCTTCTGCCGAGAACGAGCACCGTGACATGCTGAGTCTCTGGGAAAGCAGAGATCCCCAAAGCTGTTGTGCCTGTGGATAGGCTGCAGAGGGATAGTGAAAAACTGCATTAGTTTTCAGGGCTGGCACCTTCCCTGTGGGAGAAGGAGCCGTAAGTTTGCCTTTTCAGAAAAAAGCTTCTGCCGAGAGCGAGCACCGTGACATGCTGAGTCTCTGGGAAAGCAGAGATCCCCAAAGCTGTTGTGCCTGTGGATAGGCTGCAGAGGGATAGTGAAAAACTGCATTAGTTTTCAGGGCTGGCACCTTCCCTGTGGGAGAAGGAGCCGTAAGTTTGCCTTTTCAGAAAAAAGCTTCTGCCGAGAGCGAGCACCGTGACATGCTGAGTCTCTGGGAAAGCAGAGATCCCCAAAGCTGTTGTGCCTGTGGATAGGCTGCAGAGGGATAGTGAAAAACTGCATTAGTTTTCAGGGCTGGCACCTTCCCTGTGGGAGAAGGAGCCGTAAGTTTGCCTTTTCAGAAAAAAGCTTCTGCCGAGAGCGAGCACCGTGACATGCTGAGTCTCTGGGAAAGCAGAGATCCCCAAAGCTGTTGTGCCTGTGGATAGGCTGCAGAGGGATAGTGAAAAACTGCATTAGTTTTCAGGGCTGGCACCTTCCCTGTGGGAGAAGGAGCCGTAAGTTTGCCTTTTCAAAAAAAGCTTCTGTCGAGAGCGAGCACCGTGACATGCTGAGTCTCTGGGAAAGCAGAGATCCCAAAAGCTGTTGTGCCTGTGGATAGGCTGCAGAGGGATAGTGAAAAACTGCATTAGTTTTCAGGGCTGGCACCTTCCCTGTGGGAGAAGGAGCCGTAAGTTTGCCTTTTCAGAAAAAAGCTTCTGCCGAGAGCGAGCACCGTGACATGCTGAGTCTCTGGGAAAGCAGAGATCCCAAAAGCTGTTGTGCCTGTGGATAGGCTGCAGAGGGATAGTGAAAAACTGCATTAGTTTTCAGGGCTGGCACCTTCCCTGTGGGAGAAGGAGCCGTAAGTTTGCCTTTTCAGAAAAAAGCTTCTGCCGAGAACGAGCACCGTGACATGCTGAGTCTCTGGGAAAGCAGAGATCCCAAAAGCTGTTGTGCCTGTGGATAGGCTGCAGAGGGATAGTGAAAAACTGCATTAGTTTTCAGGGCTGGCACCTTCCCTGTGGGAGAAGGAGCCGTAAGTTTGCCTTTTCAGAAAAAAGCTTCTGCCGAGAGCGAGCACCGTGACATGCTGAGTCTCTGGGAAAGCAGAGATCCCCAAAGCTGTTGTGCCTGTGGATAGGCTGCAGAGGGATAGTGAAAAACTGCATTAGTTTTCAGGGCTGGCACCTTCCCTGTGGGAGAAGGAGCCGTAAGTTTGCCTTTTCAGAAAAAAGCTTCTGCCGAGAGCGAGCACCGTGACATGCTGAGTCTCTGGGAAAGCAGAGATCCCCAAAGCTGTTGTGCCTGTGGATAGGCTGCAGAGGGATAGTGAAAAACTGCATTAGTTTTCAGGGCTGGCACCTTCCCTGTGGGAGAAGGAGCCGTAAGTTTGCCTTTTCAAAAAAAGCTTCTGTCGAGAGCGAGCACCGTGACATGCTGAGTCTCTGGGAAAGCAGAGATCCCAAAAGCTGTTGTGCCTGTGGATAGGCTGCAGAGGGATAGTGAAAAACTGCATTAGTTTTCAGGGCTGGCACCTTCCCTGTGGGAGAAGGAGCCGTAAGTTTGCCTTTTCAGAAAAAAGCTTCTGCCGAGAGCGAGCACCGTGACATGCTGAGTCTCTGGGAAAGCAGAGATCCCAAAAGCTGTTGTGCCTGTGGATAGGCTGCAGAGGGATAGTGAAAAACTGCATTAGTTTTCAGGGCTGGCACCTTCCCTGTGGGAGAAGGAGCCGTAAGTTTGCCTTTTCAGAAAAAAGCTTCTGCCGAGAACGAGCACCGTGACATGCTGAGTCTCTGGGAAAGCAGAGATCCCAAAAGCTGTTGTGCCTGTGGATAGGCTGCAGAGGGATAGTGAAAAACTGCATTAGTTTTCAGGGCTGGCACCTTCCCTGTGGGAGAAGGAGCCTTAAGTTTGCCTTTTCAGAAAAAAGCTTCTGCCGAGAGCGAGCACCGTGACATGCTGAGTCTCTGGGAAAGCAGAGATCCCCAAAGCTGTTGTGCCTGTGGATAGGCTGCAGAGGGATAGTGAATACCAGCAAGATCTTTCAGGGCTAGCACCTTCCTTGTGGGAGAAGGAGCCACACTTTTGCCTTCTCAGAAAAAGCTTCTGCCGAGAACGAGCACCGTGACATGCTGAGTCTCTGGGAAAGCAGAGATCCCCAAAGCTGTTGTGCCTGTGGATAGGCTGCAGAGGGATAGTGAAAAACTGCATTAGTTTTCAGGGCTGGCACCTTCCCTGTGGGAGAAGGAGCCGTAAGTTTGCCTTTTCAGAAAAAAGCTTCTGCCGAGAGCGAGCACCGTGACATGCTGAGTCTCTGGGAAAGCAGAGATCCCCAAAGCTGTTGTGCCTGTGGATAGGCTGCAGAGGGATAGTGAAAAACTGCATTAGTTTTCAGGGCTGGCACCTTCCCTGTGGGAGAAGGAGCCGTAAGTTTGCCTTTTCAGAAAAAAGCTTCTGCCGAGAGCGAGCACCGTGACATGCTGAGTCTCTGGGAAAGCAGAGATCCCCAAAGCTGTTGTGCCTGTGGATAGGCTGCAGAGGGATAGTGAAAAACTGCATTAGTTTTCAGGGCTGGCACCTTCCCTGTGGGAGAAGGAGCCGTAAGTTTGCCTTTTCAGAAAAAAGCTTCTGCCGAGAGCGAGCACCGTGACATGCTGAGTCTCTGGGAAAGCAGAGATCCCAAAAGCTGTTGTGCCTGTGGATAGGCTGCAGAGGGATAGTGAATACCAGCAAGATCTTTCAGGGCTAGCACCTTCCTTGTGGGAGAAGGAGCCACACTTTTGCCTTCTCAGAAAAAGCTTCTGCCGAGAACGAGCACCGTGACATGCTGAGTCTCTGGGAAAGCAGAGATCCCCAAAGCTGTTGTGCCTGTGGATAGGCTGCAGAGGGATAGTGAAAAACTGCATTAGTTTTCAGGGCTGGCACCTTCCCTGTGGGAGAAGGAGCCGTAAGTTTGCCTTTTCAGAAAAAAGCTTCTGCCGAGAGCGAGCACCGTGACATGCTGAGTCTCTGGGAAAGCAGAGATCCCAAAAGCTGTTGTGCCTGTGGATAGGCTGCAGAGGGATAGTGAAAAACTGCATTAGTTTTCAGGGCTGGCACCTTCCCTGTGGGAGAAGGAGCCGTAAGTTTGCCTTTTCAGAAAAAAGCTTCTGCCGAGAGCGAGCACCGTGACATGCTGAGTCTCTGGGAAAGCAGAGATCCCCAAAGCTGTTGTGCCTGTGGATAGGCTGCAGAGGGATAGTGAAAAACTGCATTAGTTTTCAGGGCTGGCACCTTCCCTGTGGGAGAAGGAGCCGTAAGTTTGCCTTTTCAGAAAAAAGCTTCTGCCGAGAGCGAGCACCGTGACATGCTGAGTCTCTGGGAAAGCAGAGATCCCCAAAGCTGTTGTGCCTGTGGATAGGCTGCAGAGGGATAGTGAAAAACTGCATTAGTTTTCAGGGCTGGCACCTTCCCTGTGGGAGAAGGAGCCGTAAGTTTGCCTTTTCAGAAAAAAGCTTCTGCCGAGAGCGAGCACCGTGACATGCTGAGTCTCTGGGAAAGCAGAGATCCCCAAAGCTGTTGTGCCTGTGGATAGGCTGCAGAGGGATAGTGAAAAACTGCATTAGTTTTCAGGGCTGGCACCTTCCCTGTGGGAGAAGGAGCCGTAAGTTTGCCTTTTCAGAAAAAAGCTTCTGCCGAGAGCGAGCACCGTGACATGCTGAGTCTCTGGGAAAGCAGAGATCCCCAAAGCTGTTGTGCCTGTGGATAGGCTGCAGAGGGATAGTGAAAAACTGCATTAGTTTTCAGGGCTGGCACCTTCCCTGTGGGAGAAGGAGCCGTAAGTTTGCCTTTTCAGAAAAAAGCTTCTGCCGAGAGCGAGCACCGTGACATGCTGAGTCTCTGGGAAAGCAGAGATCCCAAAAGCTGTTGTGCCTGTGGATAGGCTGCAGGAGGATAGTGAATACCAGCAAGATCTTTCAGGGCTAGCACCTTCCTTGTGGGAGAAGGAGCCACACTTTTGCCTTCTCAGAAAAAGCTTCTGCCGAGAGCGAGCACCGTGACATGCTGAGTCTCTGGGAAAGCAGAGATCCCCAAAGCTGTTGTGCCTGTGGATAGGCTGCAGAGGGATAGTGAAAAACTGCATTAGTTTTCAGGGCTGGCACCTTCCCTGTGGGAGAAGGAGCCGTAAGTTTGCCTTTTCAGAAAAAAGCTTCTGCCGAGAGCGAGCACCGTGACATGCTGAGTCTCTGGGAAAGCAGAGATCCCCAAAGCTGTTGTGCCTGTGGATAGGCTGCAGAGGGATAGTGAAAAACTGCATTAGTTTTCAGTGCTGGCACCTTCCCTGTGGGAGAAGGAGCCGTAAGTTTGCCTTTTCAGAAAAAAGCTTCTGCCGAGAGCGAGCACCGTGACATGCTGAGTCTCTGGGAAAGCAGAGATCCCAAAAGCTGTTGTGCCTGTGGATAGGCTGCAGGAGGATAGTGAAGACCTGCATTAGCTTTCAGTCTGGCAGCTTCCTTGTGGGAGAAGGAGCCAGACGTTTGCCTTTTCAGAAAAAAGCTTCTGCCGAGAGCGAGCACCGTGACATGCTGAGTCTCTGGGAAAGCAGAGATCCCCAAAGCTGTTGTGCCTGTGGATAGGCTGCAGAGGGATAGTGAAAAACTGCATTAGTTTTCAGGGCTGGCACCTTCCCTGTGGGAGAAGGAGCCGTAAGTTTGCCTTTTCAGAAAAAAGCTTCTGCCGAGAGCGAGCACCGTGACATGCTGAGTCTCTGGGAAAGCAGAGATCCCCAAAGCTGTTGTGCCTGTGGATAGGCTGCAGAGGGATAGTGAAAAACTGCATTAGTTTTCAGGGCTGGCACCTTCCCTGTGGGAGAAGGAGCCGTAAGTTTGCCTTTTCAGAAAAAAGCTTCTGCCGAGAGCGAGCACCGTGACATGCTGAGTCTCTGGGAAAGCAGAGATCCCCAAAGCTGTTGTGCCTGTGGATAGGCTGCAGAGGGATAGTGAAAAACTGCATTAGTTTTCAGGGCTGGCACCTTCCCTGTGGGAGAAGGAGCCGTAAGTTTGCCTTTTCAGAAAAAAGCTTCTGCCGAGAGCGAGCACCGTGACATGCTGAGTCTCTGGGAAAGCAGAGATCCCCAAAGCTGTTGTGCCTGTGGATAGGCTGCAGAGGGATAGTGAAAAACTGCATTAGTTTTCAGGGCTGGCACCTTCCCTGTGGGAGAAGGAGCCGTAAGTTTGCCTTTTCAGAAAAAAGCTTCTGCCGAGAGCGAGCACCGTGACATGCTGAGTCTCTGGGAAAGCAGAGATCCCCAAAGCTGTTGTGCCTGTGGATAGGCTGCAGAGGGATAGTGAAAAACTGCATTAGTTTTCAGGGCTGGCACCTTCCCTGTGGGAGAAGGAGCCGTAAGTTTGCCTTTTCAGAAAAAAGCTTCTGCCGAGAGCGAGCACCGTGACATGCTGAGTCTCTGGGAAAGCAGAGATCCCCAAAGCTGTTGTGCCTGTGGATAGGCTGCAGAGGGATAGTGAAAAACTGCATTAGTTTTCAGGGCTGGCACCTTCCCTGTGGGAGAAGGAGCCGTAAGTTTGCCTTTTCAGAAAAAAGCTTCTGCCGAGAGCGAGCACCGTGACATGCTGAGTCTCTGGGAAAGCAGAGATCCCCAAAGCTGTTGTGCCTGTGGATAGGCTGCAGAGGGATAGTGAAAAACTGCATTAGTTTTCAGGGCTGGCACCTTCCCTGTGGGAGAAGGAGCCGTAAGTTTGCCTTTTCAGAAAAAAGCTTCTGCCGAGAGCGAGCACCGTGACATGCTGAGTCTCTGGGAAAGCAGAGATCCCCAAAGCTGTTGTGCCTGTGGATAGGCTGCAGAGGGATAGTGAAAAACTGCATTAGTTTTCAGGGCTGGCACCTTCCCTGTGGGAGAAGGAGCCGTAAGTTTGCCTTTTCAGAAAAAAGCTTCTGCCGAGAGCGAGCACCGTGACATGCTGAGTCTCTGGGAAAGCAGAGATCCCCAAAGCTGTTGTGCCTGTGGATAGGCTGCAGAGGGATAGTGAAAAACTGCATTAGTTTTCAGGGCTGGCACCTTCCCTGTGGGAGAAGGAGCCGTAAGTTTGCCTTTTCAGAAAAAAGCTTCTGCCGAGAGCGAGCACCGTGACATGCTGAGTCTCTGGGAAAGCAGAGATCCCAAAAGCTGTTGTGCCTGTGGATAGGCTGCAGAGGGATAGTGAATACCAGCAAGATCTTTCAGGGCTAGCACCTTCCTTGTGGGAGAAGGAGCCACACTTTTGCCTTCTCAGAAAAAGCTTCTGCCGAGAGCGAGCACCGTGACATGCTGAGTCTCTGGGAAAGCAGAGATCCCCAAAGCTGTTGTGCCTGTGGATAGGCTGCAGAGGGATAGTGAAAAACTGCATTAGTTTTCAGGGCTGGCACCTTCCCTGTGGGAGAAGGAGCCGTAAGTTTGCCTTTTCAGAAAAAAGCTTCTGCCGAGAGCGAGCACCGTGACATGCTGAGTCTCTGGGAAAGCAGAGATCCCCAAAGCTGTTGTGCCTGTGGATAGGCTGCAGAGGGATAGTGAAAAACTGCATTAGTTTTCAGGGCTGGCACCTTCCCTGTGGGAGAAGGAGCCGTAAGTTTGCCTTTTCAGAAAAAAGCTTCTGCCGAGAGCGAGCACCGTGACATGCTGAGTCTCTGGGAAAGCAGAGATCCCCAAAGCTGTTGTGCCTGTGGATAGGCTGCAGAGGGATAGTGAAAAACTGCATTAGTTTTCAGGGCTGGCACCTTCCCTGTGGGAGAAGGAGCCGTAAGTTTGCCTTTTCAAAAAAAGCTTCTGTCGAGAGCGAGCACCGTGACATGCTGAGTCTCTGGGAAAGCAGAGATCCCCAAAGCTGTTGTGCCTGTGGATAGGCTGCAGAGGGATAGTGAATACCAGCAAGATCTTTCAGGGCTAGCACCTTCCCTGTGGGAGAAGGAGCCGTAAGTTTGCCTTTTCAGAAAAAAGCTTCGGCCGAGAACGAGCACCGTGACATGCTGAGTCTCTGGGAAAGCAGAGATCCCCAAAGCTGTTGTGCCTGTGGATAGGCTGCAGAGGGATAGTGAAAAACTGCATTAGTTTTCAGGGCTAGCACCTTCCTTGTGGGAGAAGGAGCCACACTTTTGCCTTCTCAGAAAAAGCTTCTGCCGAGAACGAGCACCGTGACATGCTGAGTCTCTGGGAAAGCAGAGATCCCCAAAGCTGTTGTGCCTGTGGATAGGCTGCAGAGGGATAGTGAAAAACTGCATTAGTTTTCAGGGCTGGCACCTTCCCTGTGGGAGAAGGAGCCGTAAGTTTGCCTTTTCAGAAAAAAGCTTCTGCCGAGAGCGAGCACCGTGACATGCTGAGTCTCTGGGAAAGCAGAGATCCCCAAAGCTGTTGTGCCTGTGGATAGGCTGCAGAGGGATAGTGAAAAACTGCATTAGTTTTCAGGGCTGGCACCTTCCCTGTGGGAGAAGGAGCCGTAAGTTTGCCTTTTCAGAAAAAAGCTTCTGCCGAGAGCGAGCACCGTGACATGCTGAGTCTCTGGGAAAGCAGAGATCCCCAAAGCTGTTGTGCCTGTGGATAGGCTGCAGAGGGATAGTGAAAAACTGCATTAGTTTTCAGGGCTGGCACCTTCCCTGTGGGAGAAGGAGCCGTAAGTTTGCCTTTTCAGAAAAAAGCTTCTGTCGAGAGCGAGCACCGTGACATGCTGAGTCTCTGGGAAAGCAGAGATCCCCAAAGCTGTTGTGCCTGTGGATAGGCTGCAGAGGGATAGTGAAAAACTGCATTAGTTTTCAGGGCTGGCACCTTCCCTGTGGGAGAAGGAGCCGTAAGTTTGCCTTTTCAGAAAAAAGCTTCTGCCGAGAGCGAGCACCGTGACATGCTGAGTCTCTGGGAAAGCAGAGATCCCCAAAGCTGTTGTGCCTGTGGATAGGCTGCAGAGGGATAGTGAAAAACTGCATTAGTTTTCAGGGCTGGCACCTTCCCTGTGGGAGAAGGAGCCGTAAGTTTGCCTTTTCAGAAAAAAGCTTCTGCCGAGAGCGAGCACCGTGACATGCTGAGTCTCTGGGAAAGCAGAGATCACCAAAGCTGTTGTGCCTGTGGATAGGCTGCAGAGGGATAGTGAATACCAGCAAGATCTTTCAGGGCTAGCACCTTCCTTGTGGGAGAAGGAGCCACACTTTTGCCTTCTCAGAAAAAGCTTCTGCCGAGAACGAGCACCGTGACATGCTGAGTCTCTGGGAAAGCAGAGATCCCCAAAGCTGTTGTGCCTGTGGATAGGCTGCAGAGGGATAGTGAAAAACTGCATTAGTTTTCAGGGCTGGCACCTTCCCTGTGGGAGAAGGAGCCGTAAGTTTGCCTTTTCAGAAAAAAGCTTCTGCCGAGAGCGAGCACCGTGACATGCTGAGTCTCTGGGAAAGCAGAGATCCCCAAAGCTGTTGTGCCTGTGGATAGGCTGCAGAGGGATAGTGAAAAACTGCATTAGTTTTCAGGGCTGGCACCTTCCCTGTGGGAGAAGGAGCCGTAAGTTTGCCTTTTCAGAAAAAAGCTTCTGCCGAGAGCGAGCACCGTGACATGCTGAGTCTCTGGGAAAGCAGAGATCCCCAAAGCTGTTGTGCCTGTGGATAGGCTGCAGAGGGATAGTGAAAAACTGCATTAGTTTTCAGGGCTGGCACCTTCCCTGTGGGAGAAGGAGCCGTAAGTTTGCCTTTTCAGAAAAAAGCTTCTGCCGAGAGCGAGCACCGTGACATGCTGAGTCTCTGGGAAAGCAGAGATCCCCAAAGCTGTTGTGCCTGTGGATAGGCTGCAGAGGGATAGTGAAAAACTGCATTAGTTTTCAGGGCTGGCACCTTCCCTGTGGGAGAAGGAGCCGTAAGTTTGCCTTTTCAAAAAAAGCTTCTGTCGAGAGCGAGCACCGTGACATGCTGAGTCTCTGGGAAAGCAGAGATCCCAAAAGCTGTTGTGCCTGTGGATAGGCTGCAGAGGGATAGTGAAAAACTGCATTAGTTTTCAGGGCTGGCACCTTCCCTGTGGGAGAAGGAGCCGTAAGTTTGCCTTTTCAGAAAAAAGCTTCTGCCGAGAGCGAGCACCGTGACATGCTGAGTCTCTGGGAAAGCAGAGATCCCAAAAGCTGTTGTGCCTGTGGATAGGCTGCAGAGGGATAGTGAAAAACTGCATTAGTTTTCAGGGCTGGCACCTTCCCTGTGGGAGAAGGAGCCGTAAGTTTGCCTTTTCAGAAAAAAGCTTCTGCCGAGAACGAGCACCGTGACATGCTGAGTCTCTGGGAAAGCAGAGATCCCAAAAGCTGTTGTGCCTGTGGATAGGCTGCAGAGGGATAGTGAAAAACTGCATTAGTTTTCAGGGCTGGCACCTTCCCTGTGGGAGAAGGAGCCGTAAGTTTGCCTTTTCAGAAAAAAGCTTCTGCCGAGAGCGAGCACCGTGACATGCTGAGTCTCTGGGAAAGCAGAGATCCCCAAAGCTGTTGTGCCTGTGGATAGGCTGCAGAGGGATAGTGAAAAACTGCATTAGTTTTCAGGGCTGGCACCTTCCCTGTGGGAGAAGGAGCCGTAAGTTTGCCTTTTCAGAAAAAAGCTTCTGCCGAGAGCGAGCACCGTGACATGCTGAGTCTCTGGGAAAGCAGAGATCCCCAAAGCTGTTGTGCCTGTGGATAGGCTGCAGAGGGATAGTGAAAAACTGCATTAGTTTTCAGGGCTGGCACCTTCCCTGTGGGAGAAGGAGCCGTAAGTTTGCCTTTTCAAAAAAAGCTTCTGTCGAGAGCGAGCACCGTGACATGCTGAGTCTCTGGGAAAGCAGAGATCCCAAAAGCTGTTGTGCCTGTGGATAGGCTGCAGAGGGATAGTGAAAAACTGCATTAGTTTTCAGGGCTGGCACCTTCCCTGTGGGAGAAGGAGCCGTAAGTTTGCCTTTTCAGAAAAAAGCTTCTGCCGAGAGCGAGCACCGTGACATGCTGAGTCTCTGGGAAAGCAGAGATCCCAAAAGCTGTTGTGCCTGTGGATAGGCTGCAGAGGGATAGTGAAAAACTGCATTAGTTTTCAGGGCTGGCACCTTCCCTGTGGGAGAAGGAGCCGTAAGTTTGCCTTTTCAGAAAAAAGCTTCTGCCGAGAACGAGCACCGTGACATGCTGAGTCTCTGGGAAAGCAGAGATCCCAAAAGCTGTTGTGCCTGTGGATAGGCTGCAGAGGGATAGTGAAAAACTGCATTAGTTTTCAGGGCTGGCACCTTCCCTGTGGGAGAAGGAGCCTTAAGTTTGCCTTTTCAGAAAAAAGCTTCTGCCGAGAGCGAGCACCGTGACATGCTGAGTCTCTGGGAAAGCAGAGATCCCCAAAGCTGTTGTGCCTGTGGATAGGCTGCAGAGGGGTAGTGAATACCAGCAAGATCTTTCAGGGCTAGCACCTTCCTTGTGGGAGAAGGAGCCACACTTTTGCCTTCTCAGAAAAAGCTTCTGCCGAGAACGAGCACCGTGACATGCTGAGTCTCTGGGAAAGCAGAGATCCCCAAAGCTGTTGTGCCTGTGGATAGGCTGCAGAGGGATAGTGAAAAACTGCATTAGTTTTCAGGGCTGGCACCTTCCCTGTGGGAGAAGGAGCCGTAAGTTTGCCTTTTCAGAAAAAAGCTTCTGCCGAGAGCGAGCACCGTGACATGCTGAGTCTCTGGGAAAGCAGAGATCCCCAAAGCTGTTGTGCCTGTGGATAGGCTGCAGAGGGATAGTGAAAAACTGCATTAGTTTTCAGGGCTGGCACCTTCCCTGTGGGAGAAGGAGCCGTAAGTTTGCCTTTTCAGAAAAAAGCTTCTGCCGAGAGCGAGCACCGTGACATGCTGAGTCTCTGGGAAAGCAGAGATCCCCAAAGCTGTTGTGCCTGTGGATAGGCTGCAGAGGGATAGTGAAAAACTGCATTAGTTTTCAGGGCTGGCACCTTCCCTGTGGGAGAAGGAGCCGTAAGTTTGCCTTTTCAGAAAAAAGCTTCTGCCGAGAGCGAGCACCGTGACATGCTGAGTCTCTGGGAAAGCAGAGATCCCAAAAGCTGTTGTGCCTGTGGATAGGCTGCAGAGGGATAGTGAATACCAGCAAGATCTTTCAGGGCTAGCACCTTCCTTGTGGGAGAAGGAGCCACACTTTTGCCTTCTCAGAAAAAGCTTCTGCCGAGAACGAGCACCGTGACATGCTGAGTCTCTGGGAAAGCAGAGATCCCCAAAGCTGTTGTGCCTGTGGATAGGCTGCAGAGGGATAGTGAAAAACTGCATTAGTTTTCAGGGCTGGCACCTTCCCTGTGGGAGAAGGAGCCGTAAGTTTGCCTTTTCAGAAAAAAGCTTCTGCCGAGAGCGAGCACCGTGACATGCTGAGTCTCTGGGAAAGCAGAGATCCCAAAAGCTGTTGTGCCTGTGGATAGGCTGCAGAGGGATAGTGAAAAACTGCATTAGTTTTCAGGGCTGGCACCTTCCCTGTGGGAGAAGGAGCCGTAAGTTTGCCTTTTCAGAAAAAAGCTTCTGCCGAGAGCGAGCACCGTGACATGCTGAGTCTCTGGGAAAGCAGAGATCCCCAAAGCTGTTGTGCCTGTGGATAGGCTGCAGAGGGATAGTGAAAAACTGCATTAGTTTTCAGGGCTGGCACCTTCCCTGTGGGAGAAGGAGCCGTAAGTTTGCCTTTTCAGAAAAAAGCTTCTGCCGAGAGCGAGCACCGTGACATGCTGAGTCTCTGGGAAAGCAGAGATCCCCAAAGCTGTTGTGCCTGTGGATAGGCTGCAGAGGGATAGTGAAAAACTGCATTAGTTTTCAGGGCTGGCACCTTCCCTGTGGGAGAAGGAGCCGTAAGTTTGCCTTTTCAGAAAAAAGCTTCTGCCGAGAGCGAGCACCGTGACATGCTGAGTCTCTGGGAAAGCAGAGATCCCCAAAGCTGTTGTGCCTGTGGATAGGCTGCAGAGGGATAGTGAAAAACTGCATTAGTTTTCAGGGCTGGCACCTTCCCTGTGGGAGAAGGAGCCGTAAGTTTGCCTTTTCAGAAAAAAGCTTCTGCCGAGAGCGAGCACCGTGACATGCTGAGTCTCTGGGAAAGCAGAGATCCCCAAAGCTGTTGTGCCTGTGGATAGGCTGCAGAGGGATAGTGAAAAACTGCATTAGTTTTCAGGGCTGGCACCTTCCCTGTGGGAGAAGGAGCCGTAAGTTTGCCTTTTCAGAAAAAAGCTTCTGCCGAGAGCGAGCACCGTGACATGCTGAGTCTCTGGGAAAGCAGAGATCCCCAAAGCTGTTGTGCCTGTGGATAGGCTGCAGAGGGATAGTGAAAAACTGCATTAGTTTTCAGGGCTGGCACCTTCCCTGTGGGAGAAGGAGCCGTAAGTTTGCCTTTTCAGAAAAAAGCTTCTGCCGAGAGCGAGCACCGTGACATGCTGAGTCTCTGGGAAAGCAGAGATCCCCAAAGCTGTTGTGCCTGTGGATAGGCTGCAGAGGGATAGTGAAAAACTGCATTAGTTTTCAGGGCTGGCACCTTCCCTGTGGGAGAAGGAGCCGTAAGTTTGCCTTTTCAGAAAAAAGCTTCTGCCGAGAGCGAGCACCGTGACATGCTGAGTCTCTGGGAAAGCAGAGATCCCCAAAGCTGTTGTGCCTGTGGATAGGCTGCAGAGGGATAGTGAAAAACTGCATTAGTTTTCAGGGCTGGCACCTTCCCTGTGGGAGAAGGAGCCGTAAGTTTGCCTTTTCAGAAAAAAGCTTCTGCCGAGAGCGAGCACCGTGACATGCTGAGTCTCTGGGAAAGCAGAGATCCCCAAAGCTGTTGTGCCTGTGGATAGGCTGCAGAGGGATAGTGAAAAACTGCATTAGTTTTCAGGGCTGGCACCTTCCCTGTGGGAGAAGGAGCCGTAAGTTTGCCTTTTCAGAAAAAAGCTTCTGCCGAGAGCGAGCACCGTGACATGCTGAGTCTCTGGGAAAGCAGAGATCCCCAAAGCTGTTGTGCCTGTGGATAGGCTGCAGAGGGATAGTGAAAAACTGCATTAGTTTTCAGGGCTGGCACCTTCCCTGTGGGAGAAGGAGCCGTAAGTTTGCCTTTTCAGAAAAAAGCTTCTGCCGAGAGCGAGCACCGTGACATGCTGAGTCTCTGGGAAAGCAGAGATCCCCAAAGCTGTTGTGCCTGTGGATAGGCTGCAGAGGGATAGTGAAAAACTGCATTAGTTTTCAGGGCTGGCACCTTCCCTGTGGGAGAAGGAGCCGTAAGTTTGCCTTTTCAGAAAAAAGCTTCTGCCGAGAGCGAGCACCGTGACATGCTGAGTCTCTGGGAAAGCAGAGATCCCCAAAGCTGTTGTGCCTGTGGATAGGCTGCAGAGGGATAGTGAAAAACTGCATTAGTTTTCAGGGCTGGCACCTTCCCTGTGGGAGAAGGAGCCGTAAGTTTGCCTTTTCAGAAAAAAGCTTCTGCCGAGAGCGAGCACCGTGACATGCTGAGTCTCTGGGAAAGCAGAGATCCCCAAAGCTGTTGTGCCTGTGGATAGGCTGCAGAGGGATAGTGAAAAACTGCATTAGTTTTCAGGGCTGGCACCTTCCCTGTGGGAGAAGGAGCCGTAAGTTTGCCTTTTCAGAAAAAAGCTTCTGCCGAGAGCGAGCACCGTGACATGCTGAGTCTCTGGGAAAGCAGAGATCCCCAAAGCTGTTGTGCCTGTGGATAGGCTGCAGAGGGATAGTGAAAAACTGCATTAGTTTTCAGGGCTGGCACCTTCCCTGTGGGAGAAGGAGCCGTAAGTTTGCCTTTTCAGAAAAAAGCTTCTGCCGAGAGCGAGCACCGTGACATGCTGAGTCTCTGGGAAAGCAGAGATCCCAAAAGCTGTTGTGCCTGTGGATAGGCTGCAGAGGGATAGTGAATACCAGCAAGATCTTTCAGGGCTAGCACCTTCCTTGTGGGAGAAGGAGCCACACTTTTGCCTTCTCAGAAAAAGCTTCTGCCGAGAACGAGCACCGTGACATGCTGAGTCTCTGGGAAAGCAGAGATCCCCAAAGCTGTTGTGCCTGTGGATAGGCTGCAGAGGGATAGTGAAAAACTGCATTAGTTTTCAGGGCTGGCACCTTCCCTGTGGGAGAAGGAGCCGTAAGTTTGCCTTTTCAGAAAAAAGCTTCTGCCGAGAGCGAGCACCGTGACATGCTGAGTCTCTGGGAAAGCAGAGATCCCCAAAGCTGTTGTGCCTGTGGATAGGCTGCAGAGGGATAGTGAAAAACTGCATTAGTTTTCAGGGCTGGCACCTTCCCTGTGGGAGAAGGAGCCGTAAGTTTGCCTTTTCAGAAAAAAGCTTCTGCCGAGAGCGAGCACCGTGACATGCTGAGTCTCTGGGAAAGCAGAGATCCCCAAAGCTGTTGTGCCTGTGGATAGGCTGCAGAGGGATAGTGAAAAACTGCATTAGTTTTCAGGGCTGGCACCTTCCCTGTGGGAGAAGGAGCCGTAAGTTTGCCTTTTCAGAAAAAAGCTTCTGCCGAGAGCGAGCACCGTGACATGCTGAGTCTCTGGGAAAGCAGAGATCCCCAAAGCTGTTGTGCCTGTGGATAGGCTGCAGAGGGATAGTGAAAAACTGCATTAGTTTTCAGGGCTGGCACCTTCCCTGTGGGAGAAGGAGCCGTAAGTTTGCCTTTTCAAAAAAAGCTTCTGTCGAGAGCGAGCACCGTGACATGCTGAGTCTCTGGGAAAGCAGAGATCCCCAAAGCTGTTGTGCCTGTGGATAGGCTGCAGAGGGATAGTGAATACCAGCAAGATCTTTCAGGGCTAGCACCTTCCCTGTGGGAGAAGGAGCCGTAAGTTTGCCTTTTCAGAAAAAAGCTTCGGCCGAGAACGAGCACCGTGACATGCTGAGTCTCTGGGAAAGCAGAGATCCCCAAAGCTGTTGTGCCTGTGGATAGGCTGCAGAGGGATAGTGAAAAACTGCATTAGTTTTCAGGGCTAGCACCTTCCTTGTGGGAGAAGGAGCCACACTTTTGCCTTCTCAGAAAAAGCTTCTGCCGAGAACGAGCACCGTGACATGCTGAGTCTCTGGGAAAGCAGAGATCCCCAAAGCTGTTGTGCCTGTGGATAGGCTGCAGAGGGATAGTGAAAAACTGCATTAGTTTTCAGGGCTGGCACCGTCCCTGTGGGAGAAGGAGCCGTAAGTTTGCCTTTTCAGAAAAAAGCTTCTGCCGAGAGCGAGCACCGTGACATGCTGAGTCTCTGGGAAAGCAGAGATCCCCAAAGCTGTTGTGCCTGTGGATAGGCTGCAGAGGGATAGTGAAAAACTGCATTAGTTTTCAGGGCTGGCACCTTCCCTGTGGGAGAAGGAGCCGTAAGTTTGCCTTTTCAGAAAAAAGCTTCTGCCGAGAGCGAGCACCGTGACATGCTGAGTCTCTGGGAAAGCAGAGATCCCCAAAGCTGTTGTGCCTGTGGATAGGCTGCAGAGGGATAGTGAAAAACTGCATTAGTTTTCAGGGCTGGCACCTTCCCTGTGGGAGAAGGAGCCGTAAGTTTGCCTTTTCAGAAAAAAGCTTCTGCCGAGAGCGAGCACCGTGACATGCTGAGTCTCTGGGAAAGCAGAGATCCCCAAAGCTGTTGTGCCTGTGGATAGGCTGCAGAGGGATAGTGAAAAACTGCATTAGTTTTCAGGGCTGGCACCTTCCCTGTGGGAGAAGGAGCCGTAAGTTTGCCTTTTCAGAAAAAAGCTTCTGCCGAGAGCGAGCACCGTGACATGCTGAGTCTCTGGGAAAGCAGAGATCACCAAAGCTGTTGTGCCTGTGGATAGGCTGCAGAGGGATAGTGAATACCAGCAAGATCTTTCAGGGCTAGCACCTTCCTTGTGGGAGAAGGAGCCACACTTTTGCCTTCTCAGAAAAAGCTTCTGCCGAGAACGAGCACCGTGACATGCTGAGTCTCTGGGAAAGCAGAGATCCCCAAAGCTGTTGTGCCTGTGGATAGGCTGCAGAGGGATAGTGAAAAACTGCATTAGTTTTCAGGGCTGGCACCTTCCCTGTGGGAGAAGGAGCCGTAAGTTTGCCTTTTCAGAAAAAAGCTTCTGCCGAGAGCGAGCACCGTGACATGCTGAGTCTCTGGGAAAGCAGAGATCCCCAAAGCTGTTGTGCCTGTGGATAGGCTGCAGAGGGATAGTGAAAAACTGCATTAGTTTTCAGGGCTGGCACCTTCCCTGTGGGAGAAGGAGCCGTAAGTTTGCCTTTTCAGAAAAAAGCTTCTGCCGAGAGCGAGCACCGTGACATGCTGAGTCTCTGGGAAAGCAGAGATCCCCAAAGCTGTTGTGCCTGTGGATAGGCTGCAGAGGGATAGTGAAAAACTGCATTAGTTTTCAGGGCTGGCACCTTCCCTGTGGGAGAAGGAGCCGTAAGTTTGCCTTTTCAGAAAAAAGCTTCTGCCGAGAGCGAGCACCGTGACATGCTGAGTCTCTGGGAAAGCAGAGATCCCCAAAGCTGTTGTGCCTGTGGATAGGCTGCAGAGGGATAGTGAAAAACTGCATTAGTTTTCAGGGCTGGCACCTTCCCTGTGGGAGAAGGAGCCGTAAGTTTGCCTTTTCAAAAAAAGCTTCTGTCGAGAGCGAGCACCGTGACATGCTGAGTCTCTGGGAAAGCAGAGATCCCCAAAGCTGTTGTGCCTGTGGATAGGCTGCAGAGGGATAGTGAATACCAGCAAGATCTTTCAGGGCTAGCACCTTCCCTGTGGGAGAAGGAGCCGTAAGTTTGCCTTTTCAGAAAAAAGCTTCGGCCGAGAACGAGCACCGTGACATGCTGAGTCTCTGGGAAAGCAGAGATCCCCAAAGCTGTTGTGCCTGTGGATAGGCTGCAGAGGGATAGTGAAAAACTGCATTAGTTTTCAGGGCTAGCACCTTCCTTGTGGGAGAAGGAGCCACACTTTTGCCTTCTCAGAAAAAGCTTCTGCCGAGAACGAGCACCGTGACATGCTGAGTCTCTGGGAAAGCAGAGATCCCCAAAGCTGTTGTGCCTGTGGATAGGCTGCAGAGGGATAGTGAAAAACTGCATTAGTTTTCAGGGCTGGCACCTTCCCTGTGGGAGAAGGAGCCGTAAGTTTGCCTTTTCAGAAAAAAGCTTCTGCCGAGAGCGAGCACCGTGACATGCTGAGTCTCTGGGAAAGCAGAGATCCCCAAAGCTGTTGTGCCTGTGGATAGGCTGCAGAGGGATAGTGAAAAACTGCATTAGTTTTCAGGGCTGGCACCTTCCCTGTGGGAGAAGGAGCCGTAAGTTTGCCTTTTCAGAAAAAAGCTTCTGCCGAGAGCGAGCACCGTGACATGCTGAGTCTCTGGGAAAGCAGAGATCCCCAAAGCTGTTGTGCCTGTGGATAGGCTGCAGAGGGATAGTGAAAAACTGCATTAGTTTTCAGGGCTGGCACCTTCCCTGTGGGAGAAGGAGCCGTAAGTTTGCCTTTTCAAAAAAAGCTTCTGTCGAGAGCGAGCACCGTGACATGCTGAGTCTCTGGGAAAGCAGAGATCCCCAAAGCTGTTGTGCCTGTGGATAGGCTGCAGAGGGATAGTGAATACCAGCAAGATCTTTCAGGGCTAGCACCTTCCCTGTGGGAGAAGGAGCCGTAAGTTTGCCTTTTCAGAAAAAAGCTTCTGCCGAGAGCGAGCACCGTGACATGCTGAGTCTCTGGGAAAGCAGAGATCCCCAAAGCTGTTGTGCCTGTGGATAGGCTGCAGAGGGATAGTGAAAAACTGCATTAGTTTTCAGGGCTGGCACCTTCCCTGTGGGAGAAGGAGCCGTAAGTTTGCCTTTTCAGAAAAAAGCTTCTGCCGAGAGCGAGCACCGTGACATGCTGAGTCTCTGGGAAAGCAGAGATCCCCAAAGCTGTTGTGCCTGTGGATAGGCTGCAGAGGGATAGTGAAAAACTGCATTAGTTTTCAGGGCTGGCACCTTCCCTGTGGGAGAAGGAGCCGTAAGTTTGCCTTTTCAAAAAAAGCTTCTGTCGAGAGCGAGCACCGTGACATGCTGAGTCTCTGGGAAAGCAGAGATCCCCAAAGCTGTTGTGCCTGTGGATAGGCTGCAGAGGGATAGTGAATACCAGCAAGATCTTTCAGGGCTAGCACCTTCCCTGTGGGAGAAGGAGCCGTAAGTTTGCCTTTTCAGAAAAAAGCTTCGGCCGAGAACGAGCACCGTGACATGCTGAGTCTCTGGGAAAGCAGAGATCCCCAAAGCTGTTGTGCCTGTGGATAGGCTGCAGAGGGATAGTGAAAAACTGCATTAGTTTTCAGGGCTAGCACCTTCCTTGTGGGAGAAGGAGCCACACTTTTGCCTTCTCAGAAAAAGCTTCTGCCGAGAACGAGCACCGTGACATGCTGAGTCTCTGGGAAAGCAGAGATCCCCAAAGCTGTTGTGCCTGTGGATAGGCTGCAGAGGGATAGTGAAAAACTGCATTAGTTTTCAGGGCTGGCACCTTCCCTGTGGGAGAAGGAGCCGTAAGTTTGCCTTTTCAGAAAAAAGCTTCTGCCGAGAGCGAGCACCGTGACATGCTGAGTCTCTGGGAAAGCAGAGATCCCCAAAGCTGTTGTGCCTGTGGATAGGCTGCAGAGGGATAGTGAAAAACTGCATTAGTTTTCAGGGCTGGCACCTTCCCTGTGGGAGAAGGAGCCGTAAGTTTGCCTTTTCAGAAAAAAGCTTCTGCCGAGAGCGAGCACCGTGACATGCTGAGTCTCTGGGAAAGCAGAGATCCCCAAAGCTGTTGTGCCTGTGGATAGGCTGCAGAGGGATAGTGAAAAACTGCATTAGTTTTCAGGGCTGGCACCTTCCCTGTGGGAGAAGGAGCCGTAAGTTTGCCTTTTCAGAAAAAAGCTTCTGCCGAGAGCGAGCACCGTGACATGCTGAGTCTCTGGGAAAGCAGAGATCCCCAAAGCTGTTGTGCCTGTGGATAGGCTGCAGAGGGATAGTGAAAAACTGCATTAGTTTTCAGGGCTGGCACCTTCCCTGTGGGAGAAGGAGCCGTAAGTTTGCCTTTTCAAAAAAAGCTTCTGTCGAGAGCGAGCACCGTGACATGCTGAGTCTCTGGGAAAGCAGAGATCCCCAAAGCTGTTGTGCCTGTGGATAGGCTGCAGAGGGATAGTGAATACCAGCAAGATCTTTCAGGGCTAGCACCTTCCTTGTGGGAGAAGGAGCCGTAAGTTTGCCTTTTCAGAAAAAAGCTTCTGCCGAGAGCGAGCACCGTGACATGCTGAGTCTCTGGGAAAGCAGAGATCCCCAAAGCTGTTGTGCCTGTGGATAGGCTGCAGAGGGATAGTGAAAAACTGCATTAGTTTTCAGGGCTGGCACCTTCCCTGTGGGAGAAGGAGCCGTAAGTTTGCCTTTTCAGAAAAAAGCTTCTGCCGAGAGCGAGCACCGTGACATGCTGAGTCTCTGGGAAAGCAGAGATCCCCAAAGCTGTTGTGCCTGTGGATAGGCTGCAGAGGGATAGTGAATACCAGCAAGATCTTTCAGGGCTAGCACCTTCCTTGTGGGAGAAGGAGCCACACTTTTGCCTTCTCAGAAAAAGCTTCTGCCGAGAACGAGCACCGTGACATGCTGAGTCTCTGGGAAAGCAGAGATCCCCAAAGCTGTTGTGCCTGTGGATAGGCTGCAGAGGGATAGTGAAAAACTGCATTAGTTTTCAAGGCTGGCACCTTCCCTGTGGGAGAAGGAGCCGTAAGTTTGCCTTTTCAGAAAAAAGCTTCTGCCGAGAGCGAGCACCGTGACATGCTGAGTCTCTGGGAAAGCAGAGATCCCCAAAGCTGTTGTGCCTGTGGATAGGCTGCAGAGGGATAGTGAAAAACTGCATTAGTTTTCAGGGCTGGCACCTTCCCTGTGGGAGAAGGAGCCGTAAGTTTGCCTTTTCAGAAAAAAGCTTCTGCCGAGAGCGAGCACCGTGACATGCTGAGTCTCTGGGAAAGCAGAGATCCCCAAAGCTGTTGTGCCTGTGGATAGGCTGCAGAGGGATAGTGAAAAACTGCATTAGTTTTCAGGGCTGGCACCTTCCCTGTGGGAGAAGGAGCCGTAAGTTTGCCTTTTCAGAAAAAAGCTTCTGCCGAGAGCGAGCACCGTGACATGCTGAGTCTCTGGGAAAGCAGAGATCCCCAAAGCTGTTGTGCCTGTGGATAGGCTGCAGAGGGATAGTGAATACCAGCAAGATCTTTCAGGGCTAGCACCTTCCTTGTGGGAGAAGGAGCCACACTTTTGCCTTCTCAGAAAAAGCTTCTGCCGAGAACGAGCACCGTGACATGCTGAGTCTCTGGGAAAGCAGAGATCCCCAAAGCTGTTGTGCCTGTGGATAGGCTGCAGAGGGATAGTGAAAAACTGCATTAGTTTTCAGGGCTGGCACCTTCCCTGTGGGAGAAGGAGCCGTAAGTTTGCCTTTTCAGAAAAAAGCTTCTGCCGAGAGCGAGCACCGTGACATGCTGAGTCTCTGGGAAAGCAGAGATCCCCAAAGCTGTTGTGCCTGTGGATAGGCTGCAGAGGGATAGTGAAAAACTGCATTAGTTTTCAGGGCTGGCACCTTCCCTGTGGGAGAAGGAGCCGTAAGTTTGCCTTTTCAGAAAAAAGCTTCTGCCGAGAGCGAGCACCGTGACATGCTGAGTCTCTGGGAAAGCAGAGATCCCCAAAGCTGTTGTGCCTGTGGATAGGCTGCAGAGGGATAGTGAAAAACTGCATTAGTTTTCAGGGCTGGCACCTTCCCTGTGGGAGAAGGAGCCGTAAGTTTGCCTTTTCAGAAAAAAGCTTCTGCCGAGAGCGAGCACCGTGACATGCTGAGTCTCTGGGAAAGCAGAGATCCCCAAAGCTGTTGTGCCTGTGGATAGGCTGCAGAGGGATAGTGAATACCAGCAAGATCTTTCAGGGCTAGCACCTTCCTTGTGGGAGAAGGAGCCACACTTTTGCCTTGTCAGAAAAAGCTTCTGCCGAGAACGAGCACCGTGACATGCTGAGTCTCTGGGAAAGCAGAGATCCCAAAAGCTGTTGTGCCTGTGGATAGGCTGCAGAGGGATAGTGAAAAACTGCATTAGTTTTCAGGGCTGGCACCTTCCCTGTGGGAGAAGGAGCCGTAAGTTTGCCTTTTCAGAAAAAAGCTTCTGCCGAGAGCGAGCACCGTGACATGCTGAGTCTCTGGGAAAGCAGAGATCCCCAAAGCTGTTGTGCCTGTGGATAGGCTGCAGAGGGATAGTGAAAAACTGCATTAGTTTTCAGGGCTGGCACCTTCCCTGTGGGAGAAGGAGCCGTAAGTTTGCCTTTTCAGAAAAAAGCTTCTGCCGAGAGCGAGCACCGTGACATGCTGAGTCTCTGGGAAAGCAGAGATCCCCAAAGCTGTTGTGCCTGTGGATAGGCTGCAGAGGGATAGTGAAAAACTGCATTAGTTTTCAGGGCTGGCACCTTCCCTGTGGGAGAAGGAGCCGTAAGTTTGCCTTTTCAGAAAAAAGCTTCTGCCGAGAGCGAGCACCGTGACATGCTGAGTCTCTGGGAAAGCAGAGATCCCCAAAGCTGTTGTGCCTGTGGATAGGCTGCAGAGGGATAGTGAAAAACTGCATTAGTTTTCAGGGCTGGCACCTTCCCTGTGGGAGAAGGAGCCGTAAGTTTGCCTTTTCAGAAAAAAGCTTCTGCCGAGAGCGAGCACCGTGACATGCTGAGTCTCTGGGAAAGCAGAGATCCCCAAAGCTGTTGTGCCTGTGGATAGGCTGCAGGCGGATAGTGAAGACCTGCATTAGCTTTCAGTCTGGCAGCTTCCTTGTGGGAGAAGGAGCCAGACGTTTGCATTTTCAGAAAAAAAGATTCTGCCGAGAACGAGCACCGTGACATGCTGAGTCTCTGGGATAGCAGAGATCCCCAGTGCTTCTGCGGCTAAAGGATCCCCAAAGCTGTTGTGCCTGTGGATAGGCTGCAGAGGGATAGTGAATACCAGCAAGATCTTTCAGGGCTGGCACCTTCCCTGTGGGAGAAGGAGCCGTAAGTTTGCCTTTTCAGAAAAAAGCTTCTGCCGAGAACGAGCACCGTGACACGCTGAGTCTCTGGGAAAGCAGAGATCCCCAAAGCTGTTGTGCCTGTGGATAGGCTGCAGAGGGATAGTGAATACCAGCAAGATCTTTCAGGGCTAGCACCTTCCTTGTGGGAGAAGGAGCCACACTTTTGCCTTCTCAGAAAAAGCTTCTGCCGAGAACGAGCACCGTGACATGCTGAGTCTCTGGGAAAGCAGAGATCCCCAAAGCTGTTGTGCCTGTGGATAGGCTGCAGAGGGATAGTGAAAAACTGCATTAGTTTTCAGGGCTGGCACCTTCCCTGTGGGAGAAGGAGCCGTAAGTTTGCCTTTTCAGAAAAAAGCTTCTGCCGAGAGCGAGCACCGTGACATGCTGAGTCTCTGGGAAAGCAGAGATCCCCAGTGCTGTTGTGCCTGTGGATAGGCTGCAGGAGGATAGTGAAGAGCTGCATTAGCTTTTAGGCCTGGCACCTTCCTTGTGGGAGAAGGAGCCGAAAGTTTTCTTTTTCAGAAAAAAGCTTCTGCTGAGAGCGATCACCGTGACATGCTGAGTCTCTGGGAAAGCAGAGATCCCCAAAGCTGTTGTGCCTGTGGATAGGCTGCAGAGGGATAGTGAAAAACTGCATTAGTTTTCAGGGCTGGCACCTTCCCTGTGGGAGAAGGAGCCGTAAGTTTGCCTTTTCAGAAAAAAGCTTCTGCCGAGAGCGAGCACCGTGACATGCTGAGTCTCTGGGAAAGCAGAGATCCCCAAAGCTGTTGTGCCTGTGGATAGGCTGCAGGAGGATAGTGAAGAGCTGCATTAGCTTTTAGGCCTGGCACCTTCCTTGTGGGAGAAGGAGCCGAAAGTTTTCTTTTTCAGAAAAAAGCTTCTGCTGAGAGCGAGCACCGTGACATGCTGAGTCTCTGGGAAAGCAGAGATCCCCAAAGCTGTTGTGCCTGTGGATAGGCTGCAGAGGGATAGTGAAAAACTGCATTAGTTTTCAGGGCTGGCACCTTCCCTGTGGGAGAAGGAGCCGTAAGTTTGCCTTTTCAGAAAAAAGCTTCTGCCGAGAGCGAGCACCGTGACATGCTGAGTCTCTGGGAAAGCAGAGATCCCCAAAGCTGTTGTGCCTGTGGATAGGCTGCAGAGGGATAGTGAAAAACTGCATTAGTTTTCAGGGCTGGCACCTTCCCTGTGGGAGAAGGAGCCGTAAGTTTGCCTTTTCAGAAAAAAGCTTCTGCCGAGAGCGAGCACCGTGACATGCTGAGTCTCTGGGAAAGCAGAGATCCCCAAAGCTGTTGTGCCTGTGGATAGGCTGCAGAGGGATAGTGAAAAACTGCATTAGTTTTCAGGGCTGGCACCTTCCCTGTGGGAGAAGGAGCCGTAAGTTTGCCTTTTCAGAAAAAAGCTTCTGCCGAGAGCGAGCACCGTGACATGCTGAGTCTCTGGGAAAGCAGAGATCCCCAAAGCTGTTGTGCCTGTGGATAGGCTGCAGGCGGATAGTGAAGACCTGCATTAGCTTTCAGTCTGGCAGCTTCCTTGTGGGAGAAGGAGCCAGACGTTTGCATTTTCAGAAAAAAAGATTCTGCCGAGAACGAGCACCGTGACATGCTGAGTCTCTGGGATAGCAGAGATCCCCAGTGCTTCTGCGGCTAAAGGATCCCCAGTGCTGTTGTGCCTGTGGATAGGCTGCAGGTGGCGGTGAAGACCACAAAATCTTTCAGGCCTGGCACTTGCCTTGCTGGAGAAGGAGCCAGACGTTTGCCTTTTCAGAAAAAAGCTTCTGCCGAGAGCGAGCACCGTGACATGCTGAGTCTCTTGGAAAGCAGAGATCCCAAAAGCTGTTGTGCCTGTGGATAGGCTGCAGAGGGATAGTGAATACCAGCAAGATCTTTCAGGGCTAGCACCTTCCTTGTGGGAGAAGGAGCCACACTTTTGCCTTCTCAGAAAAAGCTTCTGCCGAGAACGAGCACCGTGACATGCTGAGTCTCTGGGAAAGCAGAGATCCCCAAAGCTGTTGTGCCTGTGGATAGGCTGCAGAGGGATAGTGAAAAACTGCATTAGTTTTCAGGGCTGGCACCTTCCCTGTGGGAGAAGGAGCCGTAAGTTTGCCTTTTCAGAAAAAAGCTTCTGCCGAGAGCGAGCACCGTGACATGCTGAGTCTCTGGGAAAGCAGAGATCCCCAAAGCTGTTGTGCCTGTGGATAGGCTGCAGAGGGATAGTGAAAAACTGCATTAGTTTTCAGGGCTGGCACCTTCCCTGTGGGAGAAGGAGCCGTAAGTTTGCCTTTTCAGAAAAAAGCTTCTGCCGAGAGCGAGCACCGTGACATGCTGAGTCTCTGGGAAAGCAGAGATCCCCAAAGCTGTTGTGCCTGTGGATAGGCTGCAGAGGGATAGTGAAAAACTGCATTAGTTTTCAGGGCTGGCACCTTCCCTGTGGGAGAAGGAGCCGTAAGTTTGCCTTTTCAGAAAAAAGCTTCTGCCGAGAACGAGCACCGTGACATGCTGAGTCTCTGGGAAAGCAGAGATCCCAAAAGCTGTTGTGCCTGTGGATAGGCTGCAGAGGGATAGTGAAAAACTGCATTAGTTTTCAGGGCTGGCACCTTCCCTGTGGGAGAAGGAGCCTTAAGTTTGCCTTTTCAGAAAAAAGCTTCTGCCGAGAGCGAGCACCGTGACATGCTGAGTCTCTGGGAAAGCAGAGATCCCCAAAGCTGTTGTGCCTGTGGATAGGCTGCAGAGGGATAGTGAATACCAGCAAGATCTTTCAGGGCTAGCACCTTCCTTGTGGGAGAAGGAGCCACACTTTTGCCTTCTCAGAAAAAGCTTCTGCCGAGAACGAGCACCGTGACATGCTGAGTCTCTGGGAAAGCAGAGATCCCCAAAGCTGTTGTGCCTGTGGATAGGCTGCAGAGGGATAGTGAAAAACTGCATTAGTTTTCAGGGCTGGCACCTTCCCTGTGGGAGAAGGAGCCGTAAGTTTGCCTTTTCAGAAAAAAGCTTCTGCCGAGAGCGAGCACCGTGACATGCTGAGTCTCTGGGAAAGCAGAGATCCCCAAAGCTGTTGTGCCTGTGGATAGGCTGCAGAGGGATAGTGAAAAACTGCATTAGTTTTCAGGGCTGGCACCTTCCCTGTGGGAGAAGGAGCCGTAAGTTTGCCTTTTCAGAAAAAAGCTTCTGCCGAGAGCGAGCACCGTGACATGCTGAGTCTCTGGGAAAGCAGAGATCCCCAAAGCTGTTGTGCCTGTGGATAGGCTGCAGAGGGATAGTGAAAAACTGCATTAGTTTTCAGGGCTGGCACCTTCCCTGTGGGAGAAGGAGCCGTAAGTTTGCCTTTTCAGAAAAAAGCTTCTGCCGAGAGCGAGCACCGTGACATGCTGAGTCTCTGGGAAAGCAGAGATCCCAAAAGCTGTTGTGCCTGTGGATAGGCTGCAGAGGGATAGTGAAAAACTGCATTAGTTTTCAGGGCTGGCACCTTCCCTGTGGGAGAAGGAGCCGTAAGTTTGCCTTTTCAGAAAAAAGCTTCTGCCGAGAGCGAGCACCGTGACATGCTGAGTCTCTGGGAAAGCAGAGATCCCCAAAGCTGTTGTGCCTGTGGATAGGCTGCAGAGGGATAGTGAAAAACTGCATTAGTTTTCAGGGCTGGCACCTTCCCTGTGGGAGAAGGAGCCGTAAGTTTGCCTTTTCAGAAAAAAGCTTCTGCCGAGAGCGAGCACCGTGACATGCTGAGTCTCTGGGAAAGCAGAGATCCCCAAAGCTGTTGTGCCTGTGGATAGGCTGCAGGAGGATAGTGAAGAGCTGCATTAGCTTTTAGGCCTGGCACCTTCCTTGTGGGAGAAGGAGCCGAAAGTTTTCTTTTTCAGAAAAAAGCTTCTGCTGAGAGCGAGCACCGTGACATGCTGAGTCTCTGGGAAAGCAGAGATCCCCAAAGCTGTTGTGCCTGTGGATAGGCTGCAGAGGGATAGTGAAAAACTGCATTAGTTTTCAGGGCTGGCACCTTCCCTGTGGGAGAAGGAGCCGTAAGTTTGCCTTTTCAGAAAAAAGCTTCTGCCGAGAGCGAGCACCGTGACATGCTGAGTCTCTGGGAAAGCAGAGATCCCAAAAGCTGTTGTGCCTGTGGATAGGCTGCAGAGGGATAGTGAAAAACTGCATTAGTTTTCAGGGCTGGCACCTTCCCTGTGGGAGAAGGAGCCGTAAGTTTGCCTTTTCAGAAAAAAGCTTCTGCCGAGAGCGAGCACCGTGACATGCTGAGTCTCTGGGAAAGCAGAGATCCCCAAAGCTGTTGTGCCTGTGGATAGGCTGCAGAGGGATAGTGAAAAACTGCATTAGTTTTCAGGGCTGGCACCTTCCCTGTGGGAGAAGGAGCCGTAAGTTTGCCTTTTCAGAAAAAAGCTTCTGCCGAGAGCGAGCACCGTGACATGCTGAGTCTCTGGGAAAGCAGAGATCCCCAAAGCTGTTGTGCCTGTGGATAGGCTGCAGGCGGATAGTGAAGACCTGCATTAGCTTTCAGTCTGGCAGCTTCCTTGTGGGAGAAGGAGCCAGACGTTTGCATTTTCAGAAAAAAAGATTCTGCCGAGAACGAGCACCGTGACATGCTGAGTCTCTGGGATAGCAGAGATCCCCAGTGCTTCTGCGGCTAAAGGATCCCCAGTGCTGTTGTGCCTGTGGATAGGCTGCAGGTGGCGGTGAAGACCACAAAATCTTTCAGGCCTGGCACTTGCCTTGCTGGAGAAGGAGCCAGACGTTTGCCTTTTCAGAAAAAAGCTTCTGCCGAGAGCGAGCACCGTGACATGCTGAGTCTCTTGGAAAGCAGAGATCCCAAAAGCTGTTGTGCCTGTGGATAGGCTGCAGAGGGATAGTGAATACCAGCAAGATCTTTCAGGGCTAGCACCTTCCTTGTGGGAGAAGGAGCCACACTTTTGCCTTATCAGAAAAAGCTTCTGCCGAGAACGAGCACCGTGACATGCTGAGTCTCTGGGAAAGCAGAGATCCCCAAAGCTGTTGTGCCTGTGGATAGGCTGCAGAGGGATAGTGAAAAACTGCATTAGTTTTCAGGGCTGGCACCTTCCCTGTGGGAGAAGGAGCCGTAAGTTTGCCTTTTCAGAAAAAAGCTTCTGCCGAGAGCGAGCACCGTGACATGCTGAGTCTCTGGGAAAGCAGAGATCCCCAAAGCTGTTGTGCCTGTGGATAGGCTGCAGAGGGATAGTGAAAAACTGCATTAGTTTTCAGGGCTGGCACCTTCCCTGTGGGAGAAGGAGCCGTAAGTTTGCCTTTTCAGAAAAAAGCTTCTGCCGAGAGCGAGCACCGTGACATGCTGAGTCTCTGGGAAAGCAGAGATCCCAAAAGCTGTTGTGCCTGTGGATAGGCTGCAGAGGGATAGTGAAAAACTGCATTAGTTTTCAGGGCTGGCACCTTCCCTGTGGGAGAAGGAGCCGTAAGTTTGCCTTTTCAGAAAAAAGCTTCTGCCGAGAACGAGCACCGTGACATGCTGAGTCTCTGGGAAAGCAGAGATCCCCAAAGCTGTTGTGCCTGTGGATAGGCTGCAGAGGGATAGTGAAAAACTGCATTAGTTTTCAGGGCTGGCACCTTCCCTGTGGGAGAAGGAGCCTTAAGTTTGCCTTTTCAGAAAAAAGCTTCTGCCGAGAGCGAGCACCGTGACATGCTGAGTCTCTGGGAAAGCAGAGATCCCCAAAGCTGTTGTGCCTGTGGATAGGCTGCAGAGGGATAGTGAATACCAGCAAGATCTTTCAGGGCTAGCACCTTCCTTGTGGGAGAAGGAGCCACACTTTTGCCTTCTCAGAAAAAGCTTCTGCCGAGAACGAGCACCGTGACATGCTGAGTCTCTGGGAAAGCAGAGATCCCCAAATCTGTTGTGCCTGTGGATAGGCTGCAGAGGGATAGTGAAAAACTGCATTAGTTTTCAGGGCTGGCACCTTCCCTGTGGGAGAAGGAGCCGTAAGTTTGCCTTTTCAGAAAAAAGCTTCTGCCGAGAGCGAGCACCGTGACATGCTGAGTCTCTGGGAAAGCAGAGATCCCAAAAGCTGTTGTGCCTGTGGATAGGCTGCAGAGGGATAGTGAAAAACTGCATTAGTTTTCAGGGCTGGCACCTTCCCTGTGGGAGAAGGAGCCGTAAGTTTGCCTTTTCAGAAAAAAGCTTCTGCCGAGAGCGAGCACCGTGACATGCTGAGTCTCTGGGAAAGCAGAGATCCCCAAAGCTGTTGTGCCTGTGGATAGGCTGCAGAGGGATAGTGAAAAACTGCATTAGTTTTCAGGGCTGGCACCTTCCCTGTGGGAGAAGGAGCCGTAAGTTTGCCTTTTCAGAAAAAAGCTTCTGCCGAGAGCGAGCACCGTGACATGCTGAGTCTCTGGGAAAGCAGAGATCCCAAAAGCTGTTGTGCCTGTGGATAGGCTGCAGAGGGATAGTGAATACCAGCAAGATCTTTCAGGGCTAGCACCTTCCTTGTGGGAGAAGGAGCCACACTTTTGCCTTCTCAGAAAAAGCTTCTGCCGAGAACGAGCACCGTGACATGCTGAGTCTCTGGGAAAGCAGAGATCCCCAAAGCTGTTGTGCCTGTGGATAGGCTGCAGAGGGATAGTGAAAAACTGCATTAGTTTTCAGGGCTGGCACCTTCCCTGTGGGAGAAGGAGCCGTAAGTTTGCCTTTTCAGAAAAAAGCTTCTGCCGAGAGCGAGCACCGTGACATGCTGAGTCTCTGGGAAAGCAGAGATCCCAAAAGCTGTTGTGCCTGTGGATAGGCTGCAGAGGGATAGTGAAAAACTGCATTAGTTTTCAGGGCTGGCACCTTCCCTGTGGGAGAAGGAGCCGTAAGTTTGCCTTTTCAGAAAAAAGCTTCTGCCGAGAGCGAGCACCGTGACATGCTGAGTCTCTGGGAAAGCAGAGATCCCCAAAGCTGTTGTGCCTGTGGATAGGCTGCAGAGGGATAGTGAAAAACTGCATTAGTTTTCAGGGCTGGCACCTTCCCTGTGGGAGAAGGAGCCGTAAGTTTGCCTTTTCAGAAAAAAGCTTCTGCCGAGAGCGAGCACCGTGACATGCTGAGTCTCTGGGAAAGCAGAGATCCCCAAAGCTGTTGTGCCTGTGGATAGGCTGCAGAGGGATAGTGAATACCAGCAAGATCTTTCAGGGCTAGCACCTTCCTTGTGGGAGAAGGAGCCACACTTTTGCCTTGTCAGAAAAAGCTTCTGCCGAGAACGAGCACCGTGACATGCTGAGTCTCTGGGAAAGCAGAGATCCCAAAAGCTGTTGTGCCTGTGGATAGGCTGCAGAGGGATAGTGAAAAACTGCATTAGTTTTCAGGGCTGGCACCTTCCCTGTGGGAGAAGGAGCCGTAAGTTTGCCTTTTCAGAAAAAAGCTTCTGCCGAGAGCGAGCACCGTGACATGCTGAGTCTCTGGGAAAGCAGAGATCCCCAAAGCTGTTGTGCCTGTGGATAGGCTGCAGAGGGATAGTGAAAAACTGCATTAGTTTTCAGGGCTGGCACCTTCCCTGTGGGAGAAGGAGCCGTAAGTTTGCCTTTTCAGAAAAAAGCTTCTGCCGAGAGCGAGCACCGTGACATGCTGAGTCTCTGGGAAAGCAGAGATCCCAAAAGCTGTTGTGCCTGTGGATAGGCTGCAGAGGGATAGTGAAAAACTGCATTAGTTTTCAGGGCTGGCACCTTCCCTGTGGGAGAAGGAGCCGTAAGTTTGCCTTTTCAGAAAAAAGCTTCTGCCGAGAGCGAGCACCGTGACATGCTGAGTCTCTGGGAAAGCAGAGATCCCCAAAGCTGTTGTGCCTGTGGATAGGCTGCAGAGGGATAGTGAAAAACTGCATTAGTTTTCAGGGCTGGCACCTTCCCTGTGGGAGAAGGAGCCGTAAGTTTGCCTTTTCAGAAAAAAGCTTCTGCCGAGAGCGAGCACCGTGACATGCTGAGTCTCTGGGAAAGCAGAGATCCCCAAAGCTGTTGTGCCTGTGGATAGGCTGCAGGCGGATAGTGAAGACCTGCATTAGCTTTCAGTCTGGCAGCTTCCTTGTGGGAGAAGGAGCCAGACGTTTGCATTTTCAGAAAAAAAGATTCTGCCGAGAACGAGCACCGTGACATGCTGAGTCTCTGGGATAGCAGAGATCCCCAGTGCTTCTGCGGCTAAAGGATCCCCAAAGCTGTTGTGCCTGTGGATAGGCTGCAGAGGGATAGTGAATACCAGCAAGATCTTTCAGGGCTGGCACCTTCCCTGTGGGAGAAGGAGCCGTAAGTTTGCCTTTTCAGAAAAAAGCTTCTGCCGAGAACGAGCACCGTGACACGCTGAGTCTCAGGGAAAGCAGAGATCCCCAAAGCTGTTGTGCCTGTGGATAGGCTGCAGAGGGATAGTGAATACCAGCAAGATCTTTCAGGGCTAGCACCTTCCTTGTGGGAGAAGGAGCCACACTTTTGCCTTCTCAGAAAAAGCTTCTGCCGAGAACGAGCACCGTGACATGCTGAGTCTCTGGGAAAGCAGAGATCCCCAAAGCTGTTGTGCCTGTGGATAGGCTGCAGAGGGATAGTGAAAAACTGCATTAGTTTTCAGGGCTGGCACCTTCCCTGTGGGAGAAGGAGCCGTAAGTTTGCCTTTTCAGAAAAAAGCTTCTGCCGAGAGCGAGCACCGTGACATGCTGAGTCTCTGGGAAAGCAGAGATCCCCAGTGCTGTTGTGCCTGTGGATAGGCTGCAGGAGGATAGTGAAGAGCTGCATTAGCTTTTAGGCCTGGCACCTTCCTTGTGGGAGAAGGAGCCGAAAGTTTTCTTTTTCAGAAAAAAGCTTCTGCTGAGAGCGATCACCGTGACATGCTGAGTCTCTGGGAAAGCAGAGATCCCCAAAGCTGTTGTGCCTGTGGATAGGCTGCAGAGGGATAGTGAAAAACTGCATTAGTTTTCAGGGCTGGCACCTTCCCTGTGGGAGAAGGAGCCGTAAGTTTGCCTTTTCAGAAAAAAGCTTCTGCCGAGAGCGAGCACCGTGACATGCTGAGTCTCTGGGAAAGCAGAGATCCCCAAAGCTGTTGTGCCTGTGGATAGGCTGCAGGAGGATAGTGAAGAGCTGCATTAGCTTTTAGGCCTGGCACCTTCCTTGTGGGAGAAGGAGCCGAAAGTTTTCTTTTTCAGAAAAAAGCTTCTGCTGAGAGCGAGCACCGTGACATGCTGAGTCTCTGGGAAAGCAGAGATCCCCAAAGCTGTTGTGCCTGTGGATAGGCTGCAGAGGGATAGTGAAAAACTGCATTAGTTTTCAGGGCTGGCACCTTCCCTGTGGGAGAAGGAGCCGTAAGTTTGCCTTTTCAGAAAAAAGCTTCTGCCGAGAGCGAGCACCGTGACATGCTGAGTCTCTGGGAAAGCAGAGATCCCAAAAGCTGTTGTGCCTGTGGATAGGCTGCAGAGGGATAGTGAAAAACTGCATTAGTTTTCAGGGCTGGCACCTTCCCTGTGGGAGAAGGAGCCGTAAGTTTGCCTTTTCAGAAAAAAGCTTCTGCCGAGAGCGAGCACCGTGACATGCTGAGTCTCTGGGAAAGCAGAGATCCCCAAAGCTGTTGTGCCTGTGGATAGGCTGCAGAGGGATAGTGAAAAACTGCATTAGTTTTCAGGGCTGGCACCTTCCCTGTGGGAGAAGGAGCCGTAAGTTTGCCTTTTCAGAAAAAAGCTTCTGCCGAGAGCGAGCACCGTGACATGCTGAGTCTCTGGGAAAGCAGAGATCCCCAAAGCTGTTGTGCCTGTGGATAGGCTGCAGGCGGATAGTGAAGACCTGCATTAGCTTTCAGTCTGGCAGCTTCCTTGTGGGAGAAGGAGCCAGACGTTTGCATTTTCAGAAAAAAAGATTCTGCCGAGAACGAGCACCGTGACATGCTGAGTCTCTGGGATAGCAGAGATCCCCAGTGCTTCTGCGGCTAAAGGATCCCCAGTGCTGTTGTGCCTGTGGATAGGCTGCAGGTGGCGGTGAAGACCACAAAATCTTTCAGGCCTGGCACTTGCCTTGCTGGAGAAGGAGCCAGACGTTTGCCTTTTCAGAAAAAAGCTTCTGCCGAGAGCGAGCACCGTGACATGCTGAGTCTCTTGGAAAGCAGAGATCCCAAAAGCTGTTGTGCCTGTGGATAGGCTGCAGAGGGATAGTGAATACCAGCAAGATCTTTCAGGGCTAGCACCTTCCTTGTGGGAGAAGGAGCCACACTTTTGCCTTCTCAGAAAAAGCTTCTGCCGAGAACGAGCACCGTGACATGCTGAGTCTCTGGGAAAGCAGAGATCCCCAAAGCTGTTGTGCCTGTGGATAGGCTGCAGAGGGATAGTGAAAAACTGCATTAGTTTTCAGGGCTGGCACCTTCCCTGTGGGAGAAGGAGCCGTAAGTTTGCCTTTTCAGAAAAAAGCTTCTGCCGAGAGCGAGCACCGTGACATGCTGAGTCTCTGGGAAAGCAGAGATCCCCAAAGCTGTTGTGCCTGTGGATAGGCTGCAGAGGGATAGTGAAAAACTGCATTAGTTTTCAGGGCTGGCACCTTCCCTGTGGGAGAAGGAGCCGTAAGTTTGCCTTTTCAGAAAAAAGCTTCTGCCGAGAGCGAGCACCGTGACATGCTGAGTCTCTGGGAAAGCAGAGATCCCCAAAGCTGTTGTGCCTGTGGATAGGCTGCAGAGGGATAGTGAAAAACTGCATTAGTTTTCAGGGCTGGCACCTTCCCTGTGGGAGAAGGAGCCGTAAGTTTGCCTTTTCAGAAAAAAGCTTCTGCCGAGAACGAGCACCGTGACATGCTGAGTCTCTGGGAAAGCAGAGATCCCAAAAGCTGTTGTGCCTGTGGATAGGCTGCAGAGGGATAGTGAAAAACTGCATTAGTTTTCAGGGCTGGCACCTTCCCTGTGGGAGAAGGAGCCTTAAGTTTGCCTTTTCAGAAAAAAGCTTCTGCCGAGAGCGAGCACCGTGACATGCTGAGTCTCTGGGAAAGCAGAGATCCCCAAAGCTGTTGTGCCTGTGGATAGGCTGCAGAGGGATAGTGAATACCAGCAAGATCTTTCAGGGCTAGCACCTTCCTTGTGGGAGAAGGAGCCACACTTTTGCCTTCTCAGAAAAAGCTTCTGCCGAGAACGAGCACCGTGACATGCTGAGTCTCTGGGAAAGCAGAGATCCCCAAAGCTGTTGTGCCTGTGGATAGGCTGCAGAGGGATAGTGAAAAACTGCATTAGTTTTCAGGGCTGGCACCTTCCCTGTGGGAGAAGGAGCCGTAAGTTTGCCTTTTCAGAAAAAAGCTTCTGCCGAGAGCGAGCACCGTGACATGCTGAGTCTCTGGGAAAGCAGAGATCCCCAAAGCTGTTGTGCCTGTGGATAGGCTGCAGAGGGATAGTGAAAAACTGCATTAGTTTTCAGGGCTGGCACCTTCCCTGTGGGAGAAGGAGCCGTAAGTTTGCCTTTTCAGAAAAAAGCTTCTGCCGAGAGCGAGCACCGTGACATGCTGAGTCTCTGGGAAAGCAGAGATCCCCAAAGCTGTTGTGCCTGTGGATAGGCTGCAGAGGGATAGTGAAAAACTGCATTAGTTTTCAGGGCTGGCACCTTCCCTGTGGGAGAAGGAGCCGTAAGTTTGCCTTTTCAGAAAAAAGCTTCTGCCGAGAGCGAGCACCGTGACATGCTGAGTCTCTGGGAAAGCAGAGATCCCAAAAGCTGTTGTGCCTGTGGATAGGCTGCAGAGGGATAGTGAAAAACTGCATTAGTTTTCAGGGCTGGCACCTTCCCTGTGGGAGAAGGAGCCGTAAGTTTGCCTTTTCAGAAAAAAGCTTCTGCCGAGAGCGAGCACCGTGACATGCTGAGTCTCTGGGAAAGCAGAGATCCCCAAAGCTGTTGTGCCTGTGGATAGGCTGCAGAGGGATAGTGAAAAACTGCATTAGTTTTCAGGGCTGGCACCTTCCCTGTGGGAGAAGGAGCCGTAAGTTTGCCTTTTCAGAAAAAAGCTTCTGCCGAGAGCGAGCACCGTGACATGCTGAGTCTCTGGGAAAGCAGAGATCCCCAAAGCTGTTGTGCCTGTGGATAGGCTGCAGGAGGATAGTGAAGAGCTGCATTAGCTTTTAGGCCTGGCACCTTCCCTGTGGGAGAAGGAGCCGAAAGTTTTCTTTTTCAGAAAAAAGCTTCTGCTGAGAGCGAGCACCGTGACATGCTGAGTCTCTGGGAAAGCAGAGATCCCCAAAGCTGTTGTGCCTGTGGATAGGCTGCAGAGGGATAGTGAAAAACTGCATTAGTTTTCAGGGCTGGCACCTTCCCTGTGGGAGAAGGAGCCGTAAGTTTGCCTTTTCAGAAAAAAGCTTCTGCCGAGAGCGAGCACCGTGACATGCTGAGTCTCTGGGAAAGCAGAGATCCCAAAAGCTGTTGTGCCTGTGGATAGGCTGCAGAGGGATAGTGAAAAACTGCATTAGTTTTCAGGGCTGGCACCTTCCCTGTGGGAGAAGGAGCCGTAAGTTTGCCTTTTCAGAAAAAAGCTTCTGCCGAGAGCGAGCACCGTGACATGCTGAGTCTCTGGGAAAGCAGAGATCCCCAAAGCTGTTGTGCCTGTGGATAGGCTGCAGAGGGATAGTGAAAAACTGCATTAGTTTTCAGGGCTGGCACCTTCCCTGTGGGAGAAGGAGCCGTAAGTTTGCCTTTTCAGAAAAAAGCTTCTGCCGAGAGCGAGCACCGTGACATGCTGAGTCTCTGGGAAAGCAGAGATCCCCAAAGCTGTTGTGCCTGTGGATAGGCTGCAGGCGGATAGTGAAGACCTGCATTAGCTTTCAGTCTGGCAGCTTCCTTGTGGGAGAAGGAGCCAGACGTTTGCATTTTCAGAAAAAAAGATTCTGCCGAGAACGAGCACCGTGACATGCTGAGTCTCTGGGATAGCAGAGATCCCCAGTGCTTCTGCGGCTAAAGGATCCCCAGTGCTGTTGTGCCTGTGGATAGGCTGCAGGTGGCGGTGAAGACCACAAAATCTTTCAGGCCTGGCACTTGCCTTGCTGGAGAAGGAGCCAGACGTTTGCCTTTTCAGAAAAAAGCTTCTGCCGAGAGCGAGCACCGTGACATGCTGAGTCTCTTGGAAAGCAGAGATCCCAAAAGCTGTTGTGCCTGTGGATAGGCTGCAGAGGGATAGTGAATACCAGCAAGATCTTTCAGGGCTAGCACCTTCCTTGTGGGAGAAGGAGCCACACTTTTGCCTTATCAGAAAAAGCTTCTGCCGAGAACGAGCACCGTGACATGCTGAGTCTCTGGGAAAGCAGAGATCCCCAAAGCTGTTGTGCCTGTGGATAGGCTGCAGAGGGATAGTGAAAAACTGCATTAGTTTTCAGGGCTGGCACCTTCCCTGTGGGAGAAGGAGCCGTAAGTTTGCCTTTTCAGAAAAAAGCTTCTGCCGAGAGCGAGCACCGTGACATGCTGAGTCTCTGGGAAAGCAGAGATCCCCAAAGCTGTTGTGCCTGTGGATAGGCTGCAGAGGGATAGTGAAAAACTGCATTAGTTTTCAGGGCTGGCACCTTCCCTGTGGGAGAAGGAGCCGTAAGTTTGCCTTTTCAGAAAAAAGCTTCTGCCGAGAGCGAGCACCGTGACATGCTGAGTCTCTGGGAAAGCAGAGATCCCAAAAGCTGTTGTGCCTGTGGATAGGCTGCAGAGGGATAGTGAAAAACTGCATTAGTTTTCAGGGCTGGCACCTTCCCTGTGGGAGAAGGAGCCGTAAGTTTGCCTTTTCAGAAAAAAGCTTCTGCCGAGAACGAGCACCGTGACATGCTGAGTCTCTGGGAAAGCAGAGATCCCAAAAGCTGTTGTGCCTGTGGATAGGCTGCAGAGGGATAGTGAAAAACTGCATTAGTTTTCAGGGCTGGCACCTTCCCTGTGGGAGAAGGAGCCTTAAGTTTGCCTTTTCAGAAAAAAGCTTCTGCCGAGAGCGAGCACCGTGACATGCTGAGTCTCTGGGAAAGCAGAGATCCCCAAAGCTGTTGTGCCTGTGGATAGGCTGCAGAGGGATAGTGAATACCAGCAAGATCTTTCAGGGCTAGCACCTTCCTTGTGGGAGAAGGAGCCACACTTTTGCCTTCTCAGAAAAAGCTTCTGCCGAGAACGAGCACCGTGACATGCTGAGTCTCTGGGAAAGCAGAGATCCCCAAATCTGTTGTGCCTGTGGATAGGCTGCAGAGGGATAGTGAAAAACTGCATTAGTTTTCAGGGCTGGCACCTTCCCTGTGGGAGAAGGAGCCGTAAGTTTGCCTTTTCAGAAAAAAGCTTCTGCCGAGAGCGAGCACCGTGACATGCTGAGTCTCTGGGAAAGCAGAGATCCCAAAAGCTGTTGTGCCTGTGGATAGGCTGCAGAGGGATAGTGAAAAACTGCATTAGTTTTCAGGGCTGGCACCTTCCCTGTGGGAGAAGGAGCCGTAAGTTTGCCTTTTCAGAAAAAAGCTTCTGCCGAGAGCGAGCACCGTGACATGCTGAGTCTCTGGGAAAGCAGAGATCCCCAAAGCTGTTGTGCCTGTGGATAGGCTGCAGAGGGATAGTGAAAAACTGCATTAGTTTTCAGGGCTGGCACCTTCCCTGTGGGAGAAGGAGCCGTAAGTTTGCCTTTTCAGAAAAAAGCTTCTGCCGAGAGCGAGCACCGTGACATGCTGAGTCTCTGGGAAAGCAGAGATCCCAAAAGCTGTTGTGCCTGTGGATAGGCTGCAGAGGGATAGTGAATACCAGCAAGATCTTTCAGGGCTAGCACCTTCCTTGTGGGAGAAGGAGCCACACTTTTGCCTTCTCAGAAAAAGCTTCTGCCGAGAACGAGCACCGTGACATGCTGAGTCTCTGGGAAAGCAGAGATCCCCAAAGCTGTTGTGCCTGTGGATAGGCTGCAGAGGGATAGTGAAAAACTGCATTAGTTTTCAGGGCTGGCACCTTCCCTGTGGGAGAAGGAGCCGTAAGTTTGCCTTTTCAGAAAAAAGCTTCTGCCGAGAGCGAGCACCGTGACATGCTGAGTCTCTGGGAAAGCAGAGATCCCAAAAGCTGTTGTGCCTGTGGATAGGCTGCAGAGGGATAGTGAAAAACTGCATTAGTTTTCAGGGCTGGCACCTTCCCTGTGGGAGAAGGAGCCGTAAGTTTGCCTTTTCAGAAAAAATCTTCTGCCGAGAGCGAGCACCGTGACATGCTGAGTCTCTGGGAAAGCAGAGATCCCCAAAGCTGTTGTGCCTGTGGATAGGCTGCAGAGGGATAGTGAAAAACTGCATTAGTTTTCAGGGCTGGCACCTTCCCTGTGGGAGAAGGAGCCGTAAGTTTGCCTTTTCAGAAAAAAGCTTCTGCCGAGAGCGAGCACCGTGACATGCTGAGTCTCTGGGAAAGCAGAGATCCCCAAAGCTGTTGTGCCTGTGGATAGGCTGCAGAGGGATAGTGAATACCAGCAAGATCTTTCAGGGCTAGCACCTTCCTTGTGGGAGAAGGAGCCACACTTTTGCCTTCTCAGAAAAAGCTTCTGCCGAGAACGAGCACCGTGACATGCTGAGTCTCTGGGAAAGCAGAGATCCCAAAAGCTGTTGTGCCTGTGGATAGGCTGCAGAGGGATAGTGAAAAACTGCATTAGTTTTCAGGGCTGGCACCTTCCCTGTGGGAGAAGGAGCCGTAAGTTTGCCTTTTCAGAAAAAAGCTTCTGCCGAGAGCGAGCACCGTGACATGCTGAGTCTCTGGGAAAGCAGAGATCCCCAAAGCTGTTGTGCCTGTGGATAGGCTGCAGAGGGATAGTGAAAAACTGCATTAGTTTTCAGGGCTGGCACCTTCCCTGTGGGAGAAGGAGCCGTAAGTTTGCCTTTTCAGAAAAAAGCTTCTGCCGAGAGCGAGCACCGTGACATGCTGAGTCTCTGGGAAAGCAGAGATCCCCAAAGCTGTTGTGCCTGTGGATAGGCTGCAGAGGGATAGTGAAAAACTGCATTAGTTTTCAGGGCTGGCACCTTCCCTGTGGGAGAAGGAGCCGTAAGTTTGCCTTTTCAGAAAAAAGCTTCTGCCGAGAGCGAGCACCGTGACATGCTGAGTCTCTGGGAAAGCAGAGATCCCCAAAGCTGTTGTGCCTGTGGATAGGCTGCAGAGGGATAGTGAATACCAGCAAGATCTTTCAGGGCTAGCACCTTCCTTGTGGGAGAAGGAGCCACACTTTTGCCTTCTCAGAAAAAGCTTCTGCCGAGAACGAGCACCGTGACATGCTGAGTCTCTGGGAAAGCAGAGATCCCCAGTGCTGTTGTGCCTGTGGATAGGCTGCAGGAGGATAGTGAAGAGCTGCATTAGCTTTTAGGCCTGGCACCTTTCTTTGTGGGAGAAGGAGCCGAAAGTTTTCTTTTTCAGAAAAAAGCTTCTGCTGAGAGCGAGCACCGTGACATGCTGAGTCTCTGGGAAAGCAGAGATCCCCAAAGCTGTTGTGCCTGTGGATAGGCTGCAGAGGGATAGTGAAAAACTGCATTAGTTTTCAGGGCTGGCACCTTCCCTGTGGGAGAAGGAGCCGTAAGTTTGCCTTTTCAGAAAAAAGCTTCTGCCGAGAGCGAGCACCGTGACATGCTGAGTCTCTGGGAAAGCAGAGATCCCAAAAGCTGTTGTGCCTGTGGATAGGCTGCAGAGGGATAGTGAAAAACTGCATTAGTTTTCAGGGCTGGCACCTTCCCTGTGGGAGAAGGAGCCGTAAGTTTGCCTTTTCAGAAAAAAGCTTCTGCCGAGAGCGAGCACCGTGACATGCTGAGTCTCTGGGAAAGCAGAGATCCCCAAAGCTGTTGTGCCTGTGGATAGGCTGCAGAGGGATAGTGAAAAACTGCATTAGTTTTCAGGGCTGGCACCTTCCCTGTGGGAGAAGGAGCCGTAAGTTTGCCTTTTCAGAAAAAAGCTTCTGCCGAGAGCGAGCACCGTGACATGCTGAGTCTCTGGGAAAGCAGAGATCCCCAAAGCTGTTGTGCCTGTGGATAGGCTGCAGGCGGATAGTGAAGACCTGCATTAGCTTTCAGTCTGGCAGCTTCCTTGTGGGAGAAGGAGCCAGACGTTTGCATTTTCAGAAAAAAAGATTCTGCCGAGAACGAGCACCGTGACATGCTGAGTCTCTGGGAAAGCAGAGATCCCCAGTGCTTCTGCGGCTAAAGGATCCCCAAAGCTGTTGTGCCTGTGGATAGGCTGCAGAGGGATAGTGAATACCAGCAAGATCTTTCAGGGCTGGCACCTTCCCTGTGGGAGAAGGAGCCGTAAGTTTGCCTTTTCAGAAAAAAGCTTCTGCCGAGAACGAGCACCGTGACACGCTGAGTCTCTGGGAAAGCAGAGATCCCCAAAGCTGTTGTGCCTGTGGATAGGCTGCAGAGGGATAGTGAATACCAGCAAGATCTTTCAGGGCTAGCACCTTCCTTGTGGGAGAAGGAGCCACACTTTTGCCTTCTCAGAAAAAGCTTCTGCCGAGAACGAGCACCGTGACATGCTGAGTCTCTGGGAAAGCAGAGATCCCCAAAGCTGTTGTGCCTGTGGATAGGCTGCAGAGGGATAGTGAAAAACTGCATTAGTTTTCAGGGCTGGCACCTTCCCTGTGGGAGAAGGAGCCGTAAGTTTGCCTTTTCAGAAAAAAGCTTCTGCCGAGAGCGAGCACCGTGACATGCTGAGTCTCAGGGAAAGCAGAGATCCCCAGTGCTGTTGTGCCTGTGGATAGGCTGCAGGAGGATAGTGAAGAGCTGCATTAGCTTTTAGGCCTGGCACCTTCCTTGTGGGAGAAGGAGCCGAAAGTTTTCTTTTTCAGAAAAAAGCTTCTGCTGAGAGCGAGCACCGTGACATGCTGAGTCTCTGGGAAAGCAGAGATCCCCAAAGCTGTTGTGCCTGTGGATAGGCTGCAGAGGGATAGTGAAAAACTGCATTAGTTTTCAGGGCTGGCACCTTCCCTGTGGGAGAAGGAGCCGTAAGTTTGCCTTTTCAGAAAAAAGCTTCTGCCGAGAGCGAGCACCGTGACATGCTGAGTCTCTGGGAAAGCAGAGATCCCAAAAGCTGTTGTGCCTGTGGATAGGCTGCAGAGGGATAGTGAAAAACTGCATTAGTTTTCAGGGCTGGCACCTTCCCTGTGGGAGAAGGAGCCGTAAGTTTGCCTTTTCAGAAAAAAGCTTCTGCCGAGAGCGAGCACCGTGACATGCTGAGTCTCTGGGAAAGCAGAGATCCCCAAAGCTGTTGTGCCTGTGGATAGGCTGCAGAGGGATAGTGAAAAACTGCATTAGTTTTCAGGGCTGGCACCTTCCCTGTGGGAGAAGGAGCCGTAAGTTTGCCTTTTCAGAAAAAAGCTTCTGCCGAGAGCGAGCACCGTGACATGCTGAGTCTCTGGGAAAGCAGAGATCCCCAAAGCTGTTGTGCCTGTGGATAGGCTGCAGGCGGATAGTGAAGACCTGCATTAGCTTTCAGTCTGGCAGCTTCCTTGTGGGAGAAGGAGCCAGACGTTTGCATTTTCAGAAAAAAAGATTCTGCCGAGAACGAGCACCGTGACATGCTGAGTCTCTGGGATAGCAGAGATCCCCAGTGCTTCTGCGGCTAAAGGATCCCCAGTGCTGTTGTGCCTGTGGATAGGCTGCAGGTGGCGGTGAAGACCACAAAATCTTTCAGGCCTGGCACTTGCCTTGCTGGAGAAGGAGCCAGACGTTTGCCTTTTCAGAAAAAAGCTTCTGCCGAGAGCGAGCACCGTGACATGCTGAGTCTCTTGGAAAGCAGAGATCCCAAAAGCTGTTGTGCCTGTGGATAGGCTGCAGAGGGATAGTGAATACCAGCAAGATCTTTCAGGGCTAGCACCTTCCTTGTGGGAGAAGGAGCCACACTTTTGCCTTATCAGAAAAAGCTTCTGCCGAGAACGAGCACCGTGACATGCTGAGTCTCTGGGAAAGCAGAGATCCCCAAAGCTGTTGTGCCTGTGGATAGGCTGCAGAGGGATAGTGAAAAACTGCATTAGTTTTCAGGGCTGGCACCTTCCCTGTGGGAGAAGGAGCCGTAAGTTTGCCTTTTCAGAAAAAAGCTTCTGCCGAGAGCGAGCACCGTGACATGCTGAGTCTCTGGGAAAGCAGAGATCCCCAAAGCTGTTGTGCCTGTGGATAGGCTGCAGAGGGATAGTGAAAAACTGCATTAGTTTTCAGGGCTGGCACCTTCCCTGTGGGAGAAGGAGCCGTAAGTTTGCCTTTTCAGAAAAAAGCTTCTGCCGAGAGCGAGCACCGTGACATGCTGAGTCTCTGGGAAAGCAGAGATCCCAAAAGCTGTTGTGCCTGTGGATAGGCTGCAGAGGGATAGTGAAAAACTGCATTAGTTTTCAGGGCTGGCACCTTCCCTGTGGGAGAAGGAGCCGTAAGTTTGCCTTTTCAGAAAAAAGCTTCTGCCGAGAACGAGCACCGTGACATGCTGAGTCTCTGGGAAAGCAGAGATCCCAAAAGCTGTTGTGCCTGTGGATAGGCTGCAGAGGGATAGTGAAAAACTGCATTAGTTTTCAGGGCTGGCACCTTCCCTGTGGGAGAAGGAGCCTTAAGTTTGCCTTTTCAGAAAAAAGCTTCTGCCGAGAGCGAGCACCGTGACATGCTGAGTCTCTGGGAAAGCAGAGATCCCCAAAGCTGTTGTGCCTGTGGATAGGCTGCAGAGGGATAGTGAATACCAGCAAGATCTTTCAGGGCTAGCACCTTCCTTGTGGGAGAAGGAGCCACACTTTTGCCTTCTCAGAAAAAGCTTCTGCCGAGAACGAGCACCGTGACATGCTGAGTCTCTGGGAAAGCAGAGATCCCCAAAGCTGTTGTGCCTGTGGATAGGCTGCAGAGGGATAGTGAAAAACTGCATTAGTTTTCAGGGCTGGCACCTTCCCTGTGGGAGAAGGAGCCGTAAGTTTGCCTTTTCAGAAAAAAGCTTCTGCCGAGAGCGAGCACCGTGACATGCTGAGTCTCTGGGAAAGCAGAGATCCCCAAAGCTGTTGTGCCTGTGGATAGGCTGCAGAGGGATAGTGAAAAACTGCATTAGTTTTCAGGGCTGGCACCTTCCCTGTGGGAGAAGGAGCCGTAAGTTTGCCTTTTCAGAAAAAAGCTTCTGCCGAGAGCGAGCACCGTGACATGCTGAGTCTCTGGGAAAGCAGAGATCCCCAAAGCTGTTGTGCCTGTGGATAGGCTGCAGAGGGATAGTGAAAAACTGCATTAGTTTTCAGGGCTGGCACCTTCCCTGTGGGAGAAGGAGCCGTAAGTTTGCCTTTTCAGAAAAAAGCTTCTGCCGAGAGCGAGCACCGTGACATGCTGAGTCTCTGGGAAAGCAGAGATCCCAAAAGCTGTTGTGCCTGTGGATAGGCTGCAGAGGGATAGTGAATACCAGCAAGATCTTTCAGGGCTAGCACCTTCCTTGTGGGAGAAGGAGCCACACTTTTGCCTTCTCAGAAAAAGCTTCTGCCGAGAACGAGCACCGTGACATGCTGAGTCTCTGGGAAAGCAGAGATCCCCAAAGCTGTTGTGCCTGTGGATAGGCTGCAGAGGGATAGTGAAAAACTGCATTAGTTTTCAGGGCTGGCACCTTCCCTGTGGGAGAAGGAGCCGTAAGTTTGCCTTTTCAGAAAAAAGCTTCTGCCGAGAGCGAGCACCGTGACATGCTGAGTCTCTGGGAAAGCAGAGATCCCCAAAGCTGTTGTGCCTGTGGATAGGCTGCAGAGGGATAGTGAAAAACTGCATTAGTTTTCAGGGCTGGCACCTTCCCTGTGGGAGAAGGAGCCGTAAGTTTGCCTTTTCAGAAAAAAGCTTCTGCCGAGAGCGAGCACCGTGACATGCTGAGTCTCTGGGAAAGCAGAGATCCCCAAAGCTGTTGTGCCTGTGGATAGGCTGCAGAGGGATAGTGAAAAACTGCATTAGTTTTCAGGGCTGGCACCTTCCCTGTGGGAGAAGGAGCCGTAAGTTTGCCTTTTCAGAAAAAAGCTTCTGCCGAGAGCGAGCACCGTGACATGCTGAGTCTCTGGGAAAGCAGAGATCCCCAAAGCTGTTGTGCCTGTGGATAGGCTGCAGAGGGATAGTGAAAAACTGCATTAGTTTTCAGGGCTGGCACCTTCCCTGTGGGAGAAGGAGCCGTAAGTTTGCCTTTTCAGAAAAAAGCTTCTGCCGAGAGCGAGCACCGTGACATGCTGAGTCTCTGGGAAAGCAGAGATCCCCAAAGCTGTTGTGCCTGTGGATAGGCTGCAGAGGGATAGTGAAAAACTGCATTAGTTTTCAGGGCTGGCACCTTCCCTGTGGGAGAAGGAGCCGTAAGTTTGCCTTTTCAAAAAAAGCTTATTTCGAGAGCGAGCACCGTGACATGCTGAGTCTCTGGGAAAGCAGAGATCCCCAAAGCTGTTGTGCCTGTGGATAGGCTGCAGAGGGATAGTGAATACCAGCAAGATCTTTCAGGGCTAGCACCTTCCCTGTGGGAGAAGGAGCCGTAAGTTTGCCTTTTCAGAAAAAAGCTTCGGCCGAGAACGAGCACCGTGACATGCTGAGTCTCTGGGAAAGCAGAGATCCCCAAAGCTGTTGTGCCTGTGGATAGGCTGCAGAGGGATAGTGAAAAACTGCATTAGTTTTCAGGGCTGGCACCTTCCCTGTGGGAGAAGGAGCCGTAAGTTTGCCTTTTCAGAAAAAAGCTTCTGCCGAGAGCGAGCACCGAGACATGCTGAGTCTCTGGGAAAGCAGAGATCCCCAAAGCTGTTGTGCCTGTGGATAGGCTGCAGAGGGATAGTGAAAAACTGCATTAGTTTTCAGGGCTGGCACCTTCCCTGTGGGAGAAGGAGCCGTAAGTTTGCCTTTTCAGAAAAAAGCTTCTGCCGAGAGCGAGCACCGTGACATGCTGAGTCTCTGGGAAAGCAGAGATCCCCAAAGCTGTTGTGCCTGTGGATAGGCTGCAGAGGGATAGTGAATACCAGCAAGATCTTTCAGGGCTAGCACCTTCCTTGTGGGAGAAGGAGCCACACTTTTGCCTTCTCAGAAAAAGCTTCTGCCGAGAACGAGCACCGTGACATGCTGAGTCTCTGGGAAAGCAGAGATCCCCAAAGCTGTTGTGCCTGTGGATAGGCTGCAGAGGGATAGTGAAAAACTGCATTAGTTTTCAGGGCTGGCACCTTCCCTGTGGGAGAAGGAGCCGTAAGTTTGCCTTTTCAGAAAAAAGCTTCTGCCGAGAGCGAGCACCGTGACATGCTGAGTCTCTGGGAAAGCAGAGATCCCCAAAGCTGTTGTGCCTGTGGATAGGCTGCAGAGGGATAGTGAAAAACTGCATTAGTTTTCAGGGCTGGCACCTTCCCTGTGGGAGAAGGAGCCGTAAGTTTGCCTTTTCAGAAAAAAGCTTCTGCCGAGAGCGAGCACCGTGACATGCTGAGTCTCTGGGAAAGCAGAGATCCCCAAAGCTGTTGTGCCTGTGGATAGGCTGCAGAGGGATAGTGAAAAACTGCATTAGTTTTCAGGGCTGGCACCTTCCCTGTGGGAGAAGGAGCCGTAAGTTTGCCTTTTCAGAAAAAAGCTTCTGCCGAGAGCGAGCACCGTGACATGCTGAGTCTCTGGGAAAGCAGAGATCCCCAAAGCTGTTGTGCCTGTGGATAGGCTGCAGAGGGATAGTGAAAAACTGCATTAGTTTTCAGGGCTGGCACCTTCCCTGTGGGAGAAGGAGCCGTAAGTTTGCCTTTTCAGAAAAAAGCTTCTGCCGAGAGCGAGCACCGTGACATGCTGAGTCTCTGGGAAAGCAGAGATCCCCAAAGCTGTTGTGCCTGTGGATAGGCTGCAGAGGGATAGTGAAAAACTGCATTAGTTTTCAGGGCTGGCACCTTCCCTGTGGGAGAAGGAGCCGTAAGTTTGCCTTTTCAGAAAAAAGCTTCTGCCGAGAGCGAGCACCGTGACATGCTGAGTCTCTGGGAAAGCAGAGATCCCCAAAGCTGTTGTGCCTGTGGATAGGCTGCAGGCGGATAGTGAAGACCTGCATTAGCTTTCAGTCTGGCAGCTTCCTTGTGGGAGAAGGAGCCAGACGTTTGCATTTTCAGAAAAAAAGATTCTGCCGAGAACGAGCACCGTGACATGCTGAGTCTCTGGGATAGCAGAGATCCCCAGTGCTTCTGCGGCTAAAGGATCCCCAGTGCTGTTGTGCCTGTGGATAGGCTGCAGGTGGCGGTGAAGACCACAAAATCTTTCAGGCCTGGCACTTGCCTTGCTGGAGAAGGAGCCAGACGTTTGCCTTTTCAGAAAAAAGCTTCTGCCGAGAGCGAGCACCGTGACATGCTGAGTCTCTTGGAAAGCAGAGATCCCAAAAGCTGTTGTGCCTGTGGATAGGCTGCAGAGGGATAGTGAATACCAGCAAGATCTTTCAGGGCTAGCACCTTCCTTGTGGGAGAAGGAGCCACACTTTTGCCTTCTCAGAAAAAGCTTCTGCCGAGAACGAGCACCGTGACATGCTGAGTCTCTGGGAAAGCAGAGATCCCCAAAGCTGTTGTGCCTGTGGATAGGCTGCAGAGGGATAGTGAAAAACTGCATTAGTTTTCAGGGCTGGCACCTTCCCTGTGGGAGAAGGAGCCGTAAGTTTGCCTTTTCAGAAAAAAGCTTCTGCCGAGAGCGAGCACCGTGACATGCTGAGTCTCTGGGAAAGCAGAGATCCCCAAAGCTGTTGTGCCTGTGGATAGGCTGCAGAGGGATAGTGAAAAACTGCATTAGTTTTCAGGGCTGGCACCTTCCCTGTGGGAGAAGGAGCCGTAAGTTTGCCTTTTCAGAAAAAAGCTTCTGCCGAGAGCGAGCACCGTGACATGCTGAGTCTCTGGGAAAGCAGAGATCCCCAAAGCTGTTGTGCCTGTGGATAGGCTGCAGAGGGATAGTGAAAAACTGCATTAGTTTTCAGGGCTGGCACCTTCCCTGTGGGAGAAGGAGCCGTAAGTTTGCCTTTTCAGAAAAAAGCTTCTGCCGAGAGCGAGCACCGTGACATGCTGAGTCTCTGGGAAAGCAGAGATCCCAAAAGCTGTTGTGCCTGTGGATAGGCTGCAGAGGGATAGTGAAAAACTGCATTAGTTTTCAGGGCTGGCACCTTCCCTGTGGGAGAAGGAGCCGTAAGTTTGCCTTTTCAGAAAAAAGCTTCTGCCGAGAACGAGCACCGTGACATGCTGAGTCTCTGGGAAAGCAGAGATCCCAAAAGCTGTTGTGCCTGTGGATAGGCTGCAGAGGGATAGTGAAAAACTGCATTAGTTTTCAGGGCTGGCACCTTCCCTGTGGGAGAAGGAGCCGTAAGTTTGCCTTTTCAGAAAAAAGCTTCTGCCGAGAGCGAGCACCGTGACATGCTGAGTCTCTGGGAAAGCAGAGATCCCCAAAGCTGTTGTGCCTGTGGATAGGCTGCAGAGGGATAGTGAAAAACTGCATTAGTTTTCAGGGCTGGCACCTTCCCTGTGGGAGAAGGAGCCGTAAGTTTGCCTTTTCAGAAAAAAGCTTCTGCCGAGAGCGAGCACCGTGACATGCTGAGTCTCTGGGAAAGCAGAGATCCCCAAAGCTGTTGTGCCTGTGGATAGGCTGCAGAGGGATAGTGAAAAACTGCATTAGTTTTCAGGGCTGGCACCTTCCCTGTGGGAGAAGGAGCCGTAAGTTTGCCTTTTCAGAAAAAAGCTTCTGCCGAGAGCGAGCACCGTGACATGCTGAGTCTCTGGGAAAGCAGAGATCCCAAAAGCTGTTGTGCCTGTGGATAGGCTGCAGAGGGATAGTGAAAAACTGCATTAGTTTTCAGGGCTGGCACCTTCCCTGTGGGAGAAGGAGCCGTAAGTTTGCCTTTTCAGAAAAAAGCTTCTGCCGAGAGCGAGCACCGTGACATGCTGAGTCTCTGGGAAAGCAGAGATCCCCAAAGCTGTTGTGCCTGTGGATAGGCTGCAGAGGGATAGTGAAAAACTGCATTAGTTTTCAGGGCTGGCACCTTCCCTGTGGGAGAAGGAGCCGTAAGTTTGCCTTTTCAGAAAAAAGCTTCTGCCGAGAGCGAGCACCGTGACATGCTGAGTCTCTGGGAAAGCAGAGATCCCCAAAGCTGTTGTGCCTGTGGATAGGCTGCAGAGGGATAGTGAAAAACTGCATTAGTTTTCAGGGCTGGCACCTTCCCTGTGGGAGAAGGAGCCGTAAGTTTGCCTTTTCAGAAAAAAGCTTCTGCCGAGAGCGAGCACCGTGACATGCTGAGTCTCTGGGAAAGCAGAGATCCCCAAAGCTGTTGTGCCTGTGGATAGGCTGCAGAGGGATAGTGAAAAACTGCATTAGTTTTCAGGGCTGGCACCTTCCCTGTGGGAGAAGGAGCCGTAAGTTTGCCTTTTCAGAAAAAAGCTTCTGCCGAGAGCGAGCACCGTGACATGCTGAGTCTCTGGGAAAGCAGAGATCCCCAAAGCTGTTGTGCCTGTGGATAGGCTGCAGAGGGATAGTGAAAAACTGCATTAGTTTTCAGGGCTGGCACCTTCCCTGTGGGAGAAGGAGCCGTAAGTTTGCCTTTTCAGAAAAAAGCTTCTGCCGAGAGCGAGCACCGTGACATGCTGAGTCTCTGGGAAAGCAGAGATCCCCAAAGCTGTTGTGCCTGTGGATAGGCTGCAGAGGGATAGTGAAAAACTGCATTAGTTTTCAGGGCTGGCACCTTCCCTGTGGGAGAAGGAGCCGTAAGTTTGCCTTTTCAGAAAAAAGCTTCTGCCGAGAGCGAGCACCGTGACATGCTGAGTCTCTGGGAAAGCAGAGATCCCCAAAGCTGTTGTGCCTGTGGATAGGCTGCAGAGGGATAGTGAAAAACTGCATTAGTTTTCAGGGCTGGCACCTTCCCTGTGGGAGAAGGAGCCGTAAGTTTGCCTTTTCAGAAAAAAGCTTCTGCCGAGAGCGAGCACCGTGACATGCTGAGTCTCTGGGAAAGCAGAGATCCCCAAAGCTGTTGTGCCTGTGGATAGGCTGCAGAGGGATAGTGAAAAACTGCATTAGTTTTCAGGGCTGGCACCTTCCCTGTGGGAGAAGGAGCCGTAAGTTTGCCTTTTCAGAAAAAAGCTTCTGCCGAGAGCGAGCACCGTGACATGCTGAGTCTCTGGGAAAGCAGAGATCCCCAAAGCTGTTGTGCCTGTGGATAGGCTGCAGAGGGATAGTGAAAAACTGCATTAGTTTTCAGGGCTGGCACCTTCCCTGTGGGAGAAGGAGCCGTAAGTTTGCCTTTTCAAAAAAAGCTTCTGTCGAGAGCGAGCACCGTGACATGCTGAGTCTCTGGGAAAGCAGAGATCCCAAAAGCTGTTGTGCCTGTGGATAGGCTGCAGAGGGATAGTGAAAAACTGCATTAGTTTTCAGGGCTGGCACCTTCCCTGTGGGAGAAGGAGCCGTAAGTTTGCCTTTTCAGAAAAAAGCTTCTGCCGAGAGCGAGCACCGTGACATGCTGAGTCTCTGGGAAAGCAGAGATCCCCAAAGCTGTTGTGCCTGTGGATAGGCTGCAGAGGGATAGTGAAAAACTGCATTAGTTTTCAGGGCTGGCACCTTCCCTGTGGGAGAAGGAGCCGTAAGTTTGCCTTTTCAGAAAAAAGCTTCTGCCGAGAGCGAGCACCGTGACATGCTGAGTCTCTGGGAAAGCAGAGATCCCCAAAGCTGTTGTGCCTGTGGATAGGCTGCAGAGGGATAGTGAAAAACTGCATTAGTTTTCAGGGCTGGCACCTTCCCTGTGGGAGAAGGAGCCGTAAGTTTGCCTTTTCAGAAAAAAGCTTCTGCCGAGAGCGAGCACCGTGACATGCTGAGTCTCTGGGAAAGCAGAGATCCCCAAAGCTGTTGTGCCTGTGGATAGGCTGCAGGCGGATAGTGAAGACCTGCATTAGCTTTCAGTCTGGCAGCTTCCTTGTGGGAGAAGGAGCCAGACGTTTGCATTTTCAGAAAAAAAGATTCTGCCGAGAACGAGCACCGTGACATGCTGAGTCTCTGGGATAGCAGAGATCCCCAGTGCTTCTGCGGCTAAAGGATCCCCAGTGCTGTTGTGCCTGTGGATAGGCTGCAGGTGGCGGTGAAGACCACAAAATCTTTCAGGCCTGGCACTTGCCTTGCTGGAGAAGGAGCCAGACGTTTGCCTTTTCAGAAAAAAGCTTCTGCCGAGAGCGAGCACCGTGACATGCTGAGTCTCTTGGAAAGCAGAGATCCCAAAAGCTGTTGTGCCTGTGGATAGGCTGCAGAGGGATAGTGAATACCAGCAAGATCTTTCAGGGCTAGCACCTTCCTTGTGGGAGAAGGAGCCACACTTTTGCCTTATCAGAAAAAGCTTCTGCCGAGAACGAGCACCGTGACATGCTGAGTCTCTGGGAAAGCAGAGATCCCCAAAGCTGTTGTGCCTGTGGATAGGCTGCAGAGGGATAGTGAAAAACTGCATTAGTTTTCAGGGCTGGCACCTTCCCTGTGGGAGAAGGAGCCGTAAGTTTGCCTTTTCAGAAAAAAGCTTCTGCCGAGAGCGAGCACCGTGACATGCTGAGTCTCTGGGAAAGCAGAGATCCCCAAAGCTGTTGTGCCTGTGGATAGGCTGCAGAGGGATAGTGAAAAACTGCATTAGTTTTCAGGGCTGGCACCTTCCCTGTGGGAGAAGGAGCCGTAAGTTTGCCTTTTCAGAAAAAAGCTTCTGCCGAGAGCGAGCACCGTGACATGCTGAGTCTCTGGGAAAGCAGAGATCCCCAAAGCTGTTGTGCCTGTGGATAGGCTGCAGAGGGATAGTGAAAAACTGCATTAGTTTTCAGGGCTGGCACCTTCCCTGTGGGAGAAGGAGCCGTAAGTTTGCCTTTTCAGAAAAAAGCTTCTGCCGAGAGCGAGCACCGTGACATGCTGAGTCTCTGGGAAAGCAGAGATCCCAAAAGCTGTTGTGCCTGTGGATAGGCTGCAGAGGGATAGTGAAAAACTGCATTAGTTTTCAGGGCTGGCACCTTCCCTGTGGGAGAAGGAGCCGTAAGTTTGCCTTTTCAGAAAAAAGCTTCTGCCGAGAACGAGCACCGTGACATGCTGAGTCTCTGGGAAAGCAGAGATCCCAAAAGCTGTTGTGCCTGTGGATAGGCTGCAGAGGGATAGTGAAAAACTGCATTAGTTTTCAGGGCTGGCACCTTCCCTGTGGGAGAAGGAGCCGTAAGTTTGCCTTTTCAGAAAAAAGCTTCTGCCGAGAGCGAGCACCGTGACATGCTGAGTCTCTGGGAAAGCAGAGATCCCCAAAGCTGTTGTGCCTGTGGATAGGCTGCAGAGGGATAGTGAAAAACTGCATTAGTTTTCAGGGCTGGCACCTTCCCTGTGGGAGAAGGAGCCGTAAGTTTGCCTTTTCAGAAAAAAGCTTCTGCCGAGAGCGAGCACCGTGACATGCTGAGTCTCTGGGAAAGCAGAGATCCCCAAAGCTGTTGTGCCTGTGGATAGGCTGCAGAGGGATAGTGAAAAACTGCATTAGTTTTCAGGGCTGGCACCTTCCCTGTGGGAGAAGGAGCCGTAAGTTTGCCTTTTCAGAAAAAAGCTTCTGCCGAGAGCGAGCACCGTGACATGCTGAGTCTCTGGGAAAGCAGAGATCCCCAAAGCTGTTGTGCCTGTGGATAGGCTGCAGAGGGATAGTGAAAAACTGCATTAGTTTTCAGGGCTGGCACCTTCCCTGTGGGAGAAGGAGCCGTAAGTTTGCCTTTTCAGAAAAAAGCTTCTGCCGAGAGCGAGCACCGTGACATGCTGAGTCTCTGGGAAAGCAGAGATCCCAAAAGCTGTTGTGCCTGTGGATAGGCTGCAGAGGGATAGTGAAAAACTGCATTAGTTTTCAGGGCTGGCACCTTCCCTGTGGGAGAAGGAGCCGTAAGTTTGCCTTTTCAGAAAAAAGCTTCTGCCGAGAGCGAGCACCGTGACATGCTGAGTCTCTGGGAAAGCAGAGATCCCCAAAGCTGTTGTGCCTGTGGATAGGCTGCAGAGGGATAGTGAAAAACTGCATTAGTTTTCAGGGCTGGCACCTTCCCTGTGGGAGAAGGAGCCGTAAGTTTGCCTTTTCAGAAAAAAGCTTCTGCCGAGAGCGAGCACCGTGACATGCTGAGTCTCTGGGAAAGCAGAGATCCCCAAAGCTGTTGTGCCTGTGGATAGGCTGCAGAGGGATAGTGAATACCAGCAAGATCTTTCAGGGCTAGCACCTTCCTTGTGGGAGAAGGAGCCACACTTTTGCCTTCTCAGAAAAAGCTTCTGCCGAGAACGAGCACCGTGACATGCTGAGTCTCTGGGAAAGCAGAGATCCCAAAAGCTGTTGTGCCTGTGGATAGGCTGCAGAGGGATAGTGAAAAACTGCATTAGTTTTCAGGGCTGGCACCTTCCCTGTGGGAGAAGGAGCCGTAAGTTTGCCTTTTCAGAAAAAAGCTTCTGCCGAGAGCGAGCACCGTGACATGCTGAGTCTCTGGGAAAGCAGAGATCCCCAAAGCTGTTGTGCCTGTGGATAGGCTGCAGAGGGATAGTGAAAAACTGCATTAGTTTTCAGGGCTGGCACCTTCCCTGTGGGAGAAGGAGCCGTAAGTTTGCCTTTTCAGAAAAAAGCTTCTGCCGAGAGCGAGCACCGTGACATGCTGAGTCTCTGGGAAAGCAGAGATCCCCAAAGCTGTTGTGCCTGTGGATAGGCTGCAGAGGGATAGTGAAAAACTGCATTAGTTTTCAGGGCTGGCACCTTCCCTGTGGGAGAAGGAGCCGTAAGTTTGCCTTTTCAGAAAAAAGCTTCTGCCGAGAGCGAGCACCGTGACATGCTGAGTCTCTGGGAAAGCAGAGATCCCCAAAGCTGTTGTGCCTGTGGATAGGCTGCAGAGGGATAGTGAATACCAGCAAGATCTTTCAGGGCTAGCACCTTCCTTGTGGGAGAAGGAGCCACACTTTTGCCTTCTCAGAAAAAGCTTCTGCCGAGAACGAGCACCGTGACATGCTGAGTCTCTGGGAAAGCAGAGATCCCCAGTGCTGTTGTGCCTGTGGATAGGCTGCAGGAGGATAGTGAAGAGCTGCATTAGCTTTTAGGCCTGGCACCTTCCTTGTGGGAGAAGGAGCCGAAAGTTTTCTTTTTCAGAAAAAAGCTTCTGCTGAGAGCGAGCACCGTGACATGCTGAGTCTCTGGGAAAGCAGAGATCCCCAAAGCTGTTGTGCCTGTGGATAGGCTGCAGAGGGATAGTGAAAAACTGCATTAGTTTTCAGGGCTGGCACCTTCCCTGTGGGAGAAGGAGCCGTAAGTTTGCCTTTTCAGAAAAAAGCTTCTGCCGAGAGCGAGCACCGTGACATGCTGAGTCTCTGGGAAAGCAGAGATCCCAAAAGCTGTTGTGCCTGTGGATAGGCTGCAGAGGGATAGTGAAAAACTGCATTAGTTTTCAGGGCTGGCACCTTCCCTGTGGGAGAAGGAGCCGTAAGTTTGCCTTTTCAGAAAAAAGCTTCTGCCGAGAGCGAGCACCGTGACATGCTGAGTCTCTGGGAAAGCAGAGATCCCCAAAGCTGTTGTGCCTGTGGATAGGCTGCAGAGGGATAGTGAAAAACTGCATTAGTTTTCAGGGCTGGCACCTTCCCTGTGGGAGAAGGAGCCGTAAGTTTGCCTTTTCAGAAAAAAGCTTCTGCCGAGAGCGAGCACCGTGACATGCTGAGTCTCTGGGAAAGCAGAGATCCCCAAAGCTGTTGTGCCTGTGGATAGGCTGCAGGCGGATAGTGAAGACCTGCATTAGCTTTCAGTCTGGCAGCTTCCTTGTGGGAGAAGGAGCCAGACGTTTGCATTTTCAGAAAAAAAGCTTCTGCCGAGAACGAGCACCGTGACATGCTGAGTCTCTGGGATAGCAGAGATCCCCAGTGCTTCTGCGGCTAAAGGATCCCCAAAGCTGTTGTGCCTGTGGATAGGCTGCAGAGGGATAGTGAATACCAGCAAGATCTTTCAGGGCTGGCACCTTCCCTGTGGGAGAAGGAGCCGTAAGTTTGCCTTTTCAGAAAAAAGCTTCTGCCGAGAACGAGCACCGTGACACGCTGAGTCTCTGGGAAAGCAGAGATCCCCAAAGCTGTTGTGCCTGTGGATAGGCTGCAGAGGGATAGTGAATACCAGCAAGATCTTTCAGGGCTAGCACCTTCCTTGTGGGAGAAGGAGCCACACTTTTGCCTTCTCAGAAAAAGCTTCTGCCGAGAACGAGCACCGTGACATGCTGAGTCTCTGGGAAAGCAGAGATCCCCAAAGCTGTTGTGCCTGTGGATAGGCTGCAGAGGGATAGTGAAAAACTGCATTAGTTTTCAGGGCTGGCACCTTCCCTGTGGGAGAAGGAGCCGTAAGTTTGCCTTTTCAGAAAAAAGCTTCTGCCGAGAGCGAGCACCGTGACATGCTGAGTCTCAGGGAAAGCAGAGATCCCCAGTGCTGTTGTGCCTGTGGATAGGCTGCAGGAGGATAGTGAAGAGCTGCATTAGCTTTTAGGGCTGGCACCTTCCTTGTGGGAGAAGGAGCCGTAAGTTTTCTTTTTCAGAAAAAAGCTTCTGCTGAGAGCGAGCACCGTGACATGCTGAGTCTCTGGGAAAGCAGAGATCCCCAAAGCTGTTGTGCCTGTGGATAGGCTGCAGAGGGATAGTGAAAAACTGCATTAGTTTTCAGGGCTGGCACCTTCCCTGTGGGAGAAGGAGCCGTAAGTTTGCCTTTTCAGAAAAAAGCTTCTGCCGAGAGCGAGCACCGTGACATGCTGAGTCTCTGGGAAAGCAGAGATCCCCAAAGCTGTTGTGCCTGTGGATAGGCTGCAGAGGGATAGTGAAAAACTGCATTAGTTTTCAGGGCTGGCACCTTCCCTGTGGGAGAAGGAGCCGTAAGTTTGCCTTTTCAGAAAAAAGCTTCTGCCGAGAGCGAGCACCGTGACATGCTGAGTCTCTGGGAAAGCAGAGATCCCCAAAGCTGTTGTGCCTGTGGATAGGCTGCAGAGGGATAGTGAAAAACTGCATTAGTTTTCAGGGCTGGCACCTTCCCTGTGGGAGAAGGAGCCGTAAGTTTGCCTTTTCAGAAAAAAGCTTCTGCCGAGAGCGAGCACCGTGACATGCTGAGTCTCTGGGAAAGCAGAGATCCCCAAAGCTGTTGTGCCTGTGGATAGGCTGCAGGCGGATAGTGAAGACCTGCATTAGCTTTCAGTCTGGCAGCTTCCTTGTGGGAGAAGGAGCCAGACGTTTGCATTTTCAGAAAAAAAGATTCTGCCGAGAACGAGCACCGTGACATGCTGAGTCTCTGGGATAGCAGAGATCCCCAGTGCTTCTGCGGCTAAAGGATCCCCAGTGCTGTTGTGCCTGTGGATAGGCTGCAGGTGGCGGTGAAGACCACAAAATCTTTCAGGCCTGGCACTTGCCTTGCTGGAGAAGGAGCCAGACGTTTGCCTTTTCAGAAAAAAGCTTCTGCCGAGAGCGAGCACCGTGACATGCTGAGTCTCTTGGAAAGCAGAGATCCCAAAAGCTGTTGTGCCTGTGGATAGGCTGCAGAGGGATAGTGAATACCAGCAAGATCTTTCAGGGCTAGCACCTTCCTTGTGGGAGAAGGAGCCACACTTTTGCCTTATCAGAAAAAGCTTCTGCCGAGAACGAGCACCGTGACATGCTGAGTCTCTGGGAAAGCAGAGATCCCCAAAGCTGTTGTGCCTGTGGATAGGCTGCAGAGGGATAGTGAAAAACTGCATTAGTTTTCAGGGCTGGCACCTTCCCTGTGGGAGAAGGAGCCGTAAGTTTGCCTTTTCAGAAAAAAGCTTCTGCCGAGAGCGAGCACCGTGACATGCTGAGTCTCTGGGAAAGCAGAGATCCCCAAAGCTGTTGTGCCTGTGGATAGGCTGCAGAGGGATAGTGAAAAACTGCATTAGTTTTCAGGGCTGGCACCTTCCCTGTGGGAGAAGGAGCCGTAAGTTTGCCTTTTCAGAAAAAAGCTTCTGCCGAGAGCGAGCACCGTGACATGCTGAGTCTCTGGGAAAGCAGAGATCCCAAAAGCTGTTGTGCCTGTGGATAGGCTGCAGAGGGATAGTGAAAAACTGCATTAGTTTTCAGGGCTGGCACCTTCCCTGTGGGAGAAGGAGCCGTAAGTTTGCCTTTTCAGAAAAAAGCTTCTGCCGAGAACGAGCACCGTGACATGCTGAGTCTCTGGGAAAGCAGAGATCCCAAAAGCTGTTGTGCCTGTGGATAGGCTGCAGAGGGATAGTGAAAAACTGCATTAGTTTTCAGGGCTGGCACCTTCCCTGTGGGAGAAGGAGCCTTAAGTTTGCCTTTTCAGAAAAAAGCTTGTGCCGAGAGCGAGCACCGTGACATGCTGAGTCTCTGGGAAAGCAGAGATCCCCAAAGCTGTTGTGCCTGTGGATAGGCTGCAGAGGGATAGTGAATACCAGCAAGATCTTTCAGGGCTAGCACCTTCCTTGTGGGAGAAGGAGCCACACTTTTGCCTTCTCAGAAAAAGCTTCTGCCGAGAACGAGCACCGTGACATGCTGAGTCTCTGGGAAAGCAGAGATCCCCAAAGCTGTTGTGCCTGTGGATAGGCTGCAGAGGGATAGTGAAAAACTGCATTAGTTTTCAGGGCTGGCACCTTCCCTGTGGGAGAAGGAGCCGTAAGTTTGCCTTTTCAGAAAAAAGCTTCTGCCGAGAGCGAGCACCGTGACATGCTGAGTCTCTGGGAAAGCAGAGATCCCCAAAGCTGTTGTGCCTGTGGATAGGCTGCAGAGGGATAGTGAAAAACTGCATTAGTTTTCAGGGCTGGCACCTTCCCTGTGGGAGAAGGAGCCGTAAGTTTGCCTTTTCAGAAAAAAGCTTCTGCCGAGAGCGAGCACCGTGACATGCTGAGTCTCTGGGAAAGCAGAGATCCCCAAAGCTGTTGTGCCTGTGGATAGGCTGCAGAGGGATAGTGAAAAACTGCATTAGTTTTCAGGGCTGGCACCTTCCCTGTGGGAGAAGGAGCCGTAAGTTTGCCTTTTCAGAAAAAAGCTTCTGCCGAGAGCGAGCACCGTGACATGCTGAGTCTCTGGGAAAGCAGAGATCCCAAAAGCTGTTGTGCCTGTGGATAGGCTGCAGAGGGATAGTGAATACCAGCAAGATCTTTCAGGGCTAGCACCTTCCTTGTGGGAGAAGGAGCCACACTTTTGCCTTCTCAGAAAAAGCTTCTGCCGAGAACGAGCACCGTGACATGCTGAGTCTCTGGGAAAGCAGAGATCCCCAAAGCTGTTGTGCCTGTGGATAGGCTGCAGAGGGATAGTGAAAAACTGCATTAGTTTTCAGGGCTGGCACCTTCCCTGTGGGAGAAGGAGCCGTAAGTTTGCCTTTTCAGAAAAAAGCTTCTGCCGAGAGCGAGCACCGTGACATGCTGAGTCTCTGGGAAAGCAGAGATCCCCAAAGCTGTTGTGCCTGTGGATAGGCTGCAGAGGGATAGTGAAAAACTGCATTAGTTTTCAGGGCTGGCACCTTCCCTGTGGGAGAAGGAGCCGTAAGTTTGCCTTTTCAGAAAAAAGCTTCTGCCGAGAGCGAGCACCGTGACATGCTGAGTCTCTGGGAAAGCAGAGATCCCCAAAGCTGTTGTGCCTGTGGATAGGCTGCAGAGGGATAGTGAAAAACTGCATTAGTTTTCAGGGCTGGCACCTTCCCTGTGGGAGAAGGAGCCGTAAGTTTGCCTTTTCAGAAAAAAGCTTCTGCCGAGAGCGAGCACCGTGACATGCTGAGTCTCTGGGAAAGCAGAGATCCCCAAAGCTGTTGTGCCTGTGGATAGGCTGCAGAGGGATAGTGAAAAACTGCATTAGTTTTCAGGGCTGGCACCTTCCCTGTGGGAGAAGGAGCCGTAAGTTTGCCTTTTCAGAAAAAAGCTTCTGCCGAGAGCGAGCACCGTGACATGCTGAGTCTCTGGGAAAGCAGAGATCCCCAAAGCTGTTGTGCCTGTGGATAGGCTGCAGAGGGATAGTGAAAAACTGCATTAGTTTTCAGGGCTGGCACCTTCCCTGTGGGAGAAGGAGCCGTAAGTTTGCCTTTTCAAAAAAAGCTTCTGTCGAGAGCGAGCACCGTGACATGCTGAGTCTCTGGGAAAGCAGAGATCCCCAAAGCTGTTGTGCCTGTGGATAGGCTGCAGAGGGATAGTGAATACCAGCAAGATCTTTCAGGGCTAGCACCTTCCCTGTGGGAGAAGGAGCCGTAAGTTTGCCTTTTCAGAAAAAAGCTTCGGCCGAGAACGAGCACCGTGACATGCTGAGTCTCTGGGAAAGCAGAGATCCCCAAAGCTGTTGTGCCTGTGGATAGGCTGCAGAGGGATAGTGAAAAACTGCATTAGTTTTCAGGGCTGGCACCTTCCCTGTGGGAGAAGGAGCCGTAAGTTTGCCTTTTCAGAAAAAAGCTTCTGCCGAGAGCGAGCACCGAGACATGCTGAGTCTCTGGGAAAGCAGAGATCCCCAAAGCTGTTGTGCCTGTGGATAGGCTGCAGAGGGATAGTGAAAAACTGCATTAGTTTTCAGGGCTGGCACCTTCCCTGTGGGAGAAGGAGCCGTAAGTTTGCCTTTTCAGAAAAAAGCTTCTGCCGAGAGCGAGCACCGTGACATGCTGAGTCTCTGGGAAAGCAGAGATCCCCAAAGCTGTTGTGCCTGTGGATAGGCTGCAGAGGGATAGTGAATACCAGCAAGATCTTTCAGGGCTAGCACCTTCCTTGTGGGAGAAGGAGCCACACTTTTGCCTTCTCAGAAAAAGCTTCTGCCGAGAACGAGCACCGTGACATGCTGAGTCTCTGGGAAAGCAGAGATCCCCAAAGCTGTTGTGCCTGTGGATAGGCTGCAGAGGGATAGTGAAAAACTGCATTAGTTTTCAGGGCTGGCACCTTCCCTGTGGGAGAAGGAGCCGTAAGTTTGCCTTTTCAGAAAAAAGCTTCTGCCGAGAGCGAGCACCGTGACATGCTGAGTCTCTGGGAAAGCAGAGATCCCCAAAGCTGTTGTGCCTGTGGATAGGCTGCAGAGGGATAGTGAAAAACTGCATTAGTTTTCAGGGCTGGCACCTTCCCTGTGGGAGAAGGAGCCGTAAGTTTGCCTTTTCAGAAAAAAGCTTCTGCCGAGAGCGAGCACCGTGACATGCTGAGTCTCTGGGAAAGCAGAGATCCCCAAAGCTGTTGTGCCTGTGGATAGGCTGCAGAGGGATAGTGAAAAACTGCATTAGTTTTCAGGGCTGGCACCTTCCCTGTGGGAGAAGGAGCCGTAAGTTTGCCTTTTCAGAAAAAAGCTTCTGCCGAGAGCGAGCACCGTGACATGCTGAGTCTCTGGGAAAGCAGAGATCCCCAAAGCTGTTGTGCCTGTGGATAGGCTGCAGAGGGATAGTGAAAAACTGCATTAGTTTTCAGGGCTGGCACCTTCCCTGTGGGAGAAGGAGCCGTAAGTTTGCCTTTTCAGAAAAAAGCTTCTGCCGAGAGCGAGCACCGTGACATGCTGAGTCTCTGGGAAAGCAGAGATCCCCAAAGCTGTTGTGCCTGTGGATAGGCTGCAGAGGGATAGTGAAAAACTGCATTAGTTTTCAGGGCTGGCACCTTCCCTGTGGGAGAAGGAGCCGTAAGTTTGCCTTTTCAGAAAAAAGCTTCTGCCGAGAGCGAGCACCGTGACATGCTGAGTCTCTGGGAAAGCAGAGATCCCCAAAGCTGTTGTGCCTGTGGATAGGCTGCAGGCGGATAGTGAAGACCTGCATTAGCTTTCAGTCTGGCAGCTTCCTTGTGGGAGAAGGAGCCAGACGTTTGCATTTTCAGAAAAAAAGATTCTGCCGAGAACGAGCACCGTGACATGCTGAGTCTCTGGGATAGCAGAGATCCCCAGTGCTTCTGCGGCTAAAGGATCCCCAGTGCTGTTGTGCCTGTGGATAGGCTGCAGGTGGCGGTGAAGACCACAAAATCTTTCAGGCCTGGCACTTGCCTTGCTGGAGAAGGAGCCAGACGTTTGCCTTTTCAGAAAAAAGCTTCTGCCGAGAGCGAGCACCGTGACATGCTGAGTCTCTTGGAAAGCAGAGATCCCAAAAGCTGTTGTGCCTGTGGATAGGCTGCAGAGGGATAGTGAATACCAGCAAGATCTTTCAGGGCTAGCACCTTCCTTGTGGGAGAAGGAGCCACACTTTTGCCTTCTCAGAAAAAGCTTCTGCCGAGAACGAGCACCGTGACATGCTGAGTCTCTGGGAAAGCAGAGATCCCCAAAGCTGTTGTGCCTGTGGATAGGCTGCAGAGGGATAGTGAAAAACTGCATTAGTTTTCAGGGCTGGCACCTTCCCTGTGGGAGAAGGAGCCGTAAGTTTGCCTTTTCAGAAAAAAGCTTCTGCCGAGAGCGAGCACCGTGACATGCTGAGTCTCTGGGAAAGCAGAGATCCCCAAAGCTGTTGTGCCTGTGGATAGGCTGCAGAGGGATAGTGAAAAACTGCATTAGTTTTCAGGGCTGGCACCTTCCCTGTGGGAGAAGGAGCCGTAAGTTTGCCTTTTCAGAAAAAAGCTTCTGCCGAGAGCGAGCACCGTGACATGCTGAGTCTCTGGGAAAGCAGAGATCCCCAAAGCTGTTGTGCCTGTGGATAGGCTGCAGAGGGATAGTGAAAAACTGCATTAGTTTTCAGGGCTGGCACCTTCCCTGTGGGAGAAGGAGCCGTAAGTTTGCCTTTTCAGAAAAAAGCTTCTGCCGAGAGCGAGCACCGTGACATGCTGAGTCTCTGGGAAAGCAGAGATCCCAAAAGCTGTTGTGCCTGTGGATAGGCTGCAGAGGGATAGTGAAAAACTGCATTAGTTTTCAGGGCTGGCACCTTCCCTGTGGGAGAAGGAGCCGTAAGTTTGCCTTTTCAGAAAAAAGCTTCTGCCGAGAACGAGCACCGTGACATGCTGAGTCTCTGGGAAAGCAGAGATCCCAAAAGCTGTTGTGCCTGTGGATAGGCTGCAGAGGGATAGTGAAAAACTGCATTAGTTTTCAGGGCTGGCACCTTCCCTGTGGGAGAAGGAGCCGTAAGTTTGCCTTTTCAGAAAAAAGCTTCTGCCGAGAGCGAGCACCGTGACATGCTGAGTCTCTGGGAAAGCAGAGATCCCCAAAGCTGTTGTGCCTGTGGATAGGCTGCAGAGGGATAGTGAAAAACTGCATTAGTTTTCAGGGCTGGCACCTTCCCTGTGGGAGAAGGAGCCGTAAGTTTGCCTTTTCAGAAAAAAGCTTCTGCCGAGAGCGAGCACCGTGACATGCTGAGTCTCTGGGAAAGCAGAGATCCCCAAAGCTGTTGTGCCTGTGGATAGGCTGCAGAGGGATAGTGAAAAACTGCATTAGTTTTCAGGGCTGGCACCTTCCCTGTGGGAGAAGGAGCCGTAAGTTTGCCTTTTCAGAAAAAAGCTTCTGCCGAGAGCGAGCACCGTGACATGCTGAGTCTCTGGGAAAGCAGAGATCCCAAAAGCTGTTGTGCCTGTGGATAGGCTGCAGAGGGATAGTGAAAAACTGCATTAGTTTTCAGGGCTGGCACCTTCCCTGTGGGAGAAGGAGCCGTAAGTTTGCCTTTTCAGAAAAAAGCTTCTGCCGAGAGCGAGCACCGTGACATGCTGAGTCTCTGGGAAAGCAGAGATCCCCAAAGCTGTTGTGCCTGTGGATAGGCTGCAGAGGGATAGTGAAAAACTGCATTAGTTTTCAGGGCTGGCACCTTCCCTGTGGGAGAAGGAGCCGTAAGTTTGCCTTTTCAGAAAAAAGCTTCTGCCGAGAGCGAGCACCGTGACATGCTGAGTCTCTGGGAAAGCAGAGATCCCCAAAGCTGTTGTGCCTGTGGATAGGCTGCAGAGGGATAGTGAAAAACTGCATTAGTTTTCAGGGCTGGCACCTTCCCTGTGGGAGAAGGAGCCGTAAGTTTGCCTTTTCAGAAAAAAGCTTCTGCCGAGAGCGAGCACCGTGACATGCTGAGTCTCTGGGAAAGCAGAGATCCCCAAAGCTGTTGTGCCTGTGGATAGGCTGCAGAGGGATAGTGAAAAACTGCATTAGTTTTCAGGGCTGGCACCTTCCCTGTGGGAGAAGGAGCCGTAAGTTTGCCTTTTCAGAAAAAAGCTTCTGCCGAGAGCGAGCACCGTGACATGCTGAGTCTCTGGGAAAGCAGAGATCCCCAAAGCTGTTGTGCCTGTGGATAGGCTGCAGAGGGATAGTGAAAAACTGCATTAGTTTTCAGGGCTGGCACCTTCCCTGTGGGAGAAGGAGCCGTAAGTTTGCCTTTTCAGAAAAAAGCTTCTGCCGAGAGCGAGCACCGTGACATGCTGAGTCTCTGGGAAAGCAGAGATCCCCAAAGCTGTTGTGCCTGTGGATAGGCTGCAGAGGGATAGTGAAAAACTGCATTAGTTTTCAGGGCTGGCACCTTCCCTGTGGGAGAAGGAGCCGTAAGTTTGCCTTTTCAGAAAAAAGCTTCTGCCGAGAGCGAGCACCGTGACATGCTGAGTCTCTGGGAAAGCAGAGATCCCCAAAGCTGTTGTGCCTGTGGATAGGCTGCAGAGGGATAGTGAAAAACTGCATTAGTTTTCAGGGCTGGCACCTTCCCTGTGGGAGAAGGAGCCGTAAGTTTGCCTTTTCAGAAAAAAGCTTCTGCCGAGAGCGAGCACCGTGACATGCTGAGTCTCTGGGAAAGCAGAGATCCCCAAAGCTGTTGTGCCTGTGGATAGGCTGCAGAGGGATAGTGAAAAACTGCATTAGTTTTCAGGGCTGGCACCTTCCCTGTGGGAGAAGGAGCCGTAAGTTTGCCTTTTCAGAAAAAAGCTTCTGCCGAGAGCGAGCACCGTGACATGCTGAGTCTCTGGGAAAGCAGAGATCCCCAAAGCTGTTGTGCCTGTGGATAGGCTGCAGAGGGATAGTGAAAAACTGCATTAGTTTTCAGGGCTGGCACCTTCCCTGTGGGAGAAGGAGCCGTAAGTTTGCCTTTTCAAAAAAAGCTTCTGTCGAGAGCGAGCACCGTGACATGCTGAGTCTCTGGGAAAGCAGAGATCCCAAAAGCTGTTGTGCCTGTGGATAGGCTGCAGAGGGATAGTGAAAAACTGCATTAGTTTTCAGGGCTGGCACCTTCCCTGTGGGAGAAGGAGCCGTAAGTTTGCCTTTTCAGAAAAAAGCTTCTGCCGAGAGCGAGCACCGTGACATGCTGAGTCTCTGGGAAAGCAGAGATCCCCAAAGCTGTTGTGCCTGTGGATAGGCTGCAGAGGGATAGTGAAAAACTGCATTAGTTTTCAGGGCTGGCACCTTCCCTGTGGGAGAAGGAGCCGTAAGTTTGCCTTTTCAGAAAAAAGCTTCTGCCGAGAGCGAGCACCGTGACATGCTGAGTCTCTGGGAAAGCAGAGATCCCCAAAGCTGTTGTGCCTGTGGATAGGCTGCAGAGGGATAGTGAAAAACTGCATTAGTTTTCAGGGCTGGCACCTTCCCTGTGGGAGAAGGAGCCGTAAGTTTGCCTTTTCAGAAAAAAGCTTCTGCCGAGAGCGAGCACCGTGACATGCTGAGTCTCTGGGAAAGCAGAGATCCCCAAAGCTGTTGTGCCTGTGGATAGGCTGCAGGCGGATAGTGAAGACCTGCATTAGCTTTCAGTCTGGCAGCTTCCTTGTGGGAGAAGGAGCCAGACGTTTGCATTTTCAGAAAAAAAGATTCTGCCGAGAACGAGCACCGTGACATGCTGAGTCTCTGGGATAGCAGAGATCCCCAGTGCTTCTGCGGCTAAAGGATCCCCAGTGCTGTTGTGCCTGTGGATAGGCTGCAGGTGGCGGTGAAGACCACAAAATCTTTCAGGCCTGGCACTTGCCTTGCTGGAGAAGGAGCCAGACGTTTGCCTTTTCAGAAAAAAGCTTCTGCCGAGAGCGAGCACCGTGACATGCTGAGTCTCTTGGAAAGCAGAGATCCCAAAAGCTGTTGTGCCTGTGGATAGGCTGCAGAGGGATAGTGAATACCAGCAAGATCTTTCAGGGCTAGCACCTTCCTTGTGGGAGAAGGAGCCACACTTTTGCCTTATCAGAAAAAGCTTCTGCCGAGAACGAGCACCGTGACATGCTGAGTCTCTGGGAAAGCAGAGATCCCCAAAGCTGTTGTGCCTGTGGATAGGCTGCAGAGGGATAGTGAAAAACTGCATTAGTTTTCAGGGCTGGCACCTTCCCTGTGGGAGAAGGAGCCGTAAGTTTGCCTTTTCAGAAAAAAGCTTCTGCCGAGAGCGAGCACCGTGACATGCTGAGTCTCTGGGAAAGCAGAGATCCCCAAAGCTGTTGTGCCTGTGGATAGGCTGCAGAGGGATAGTGAAAAACTGCATTAGTTTTCAGGGCTGGCACCTTCCCTGTGGGAGAAGGAGCCGTAAGTTTGCCTTTTCAGAAAAAAGCTTCTGCCGAGAGCGAGCACCGTGACATGCTGAGTCTCTGGGAAAGCAGAGATCCCCAAAGCTGTTGTGCCTGTGGATAGGCTGCAGAGGGATAGTGAAAAACTGCATTAGTTTTCAGGGCTGGCACCTTCCCTGTGGGAGAAGGAGCCGTAAGTTTGCCTTTTCAGAAAAAAGCTTCTGCCGAGAGCGAGCACCGTGACATGCTGAGTCTCTGGGAAAGCAGAGATCCCAAAAGCTGTTGTGCCTGTGGATAGGCTGCAGAGGGATAGTGAAAAACTGCATTAGTTTTCAGGGCTGGCACCTTCCCTGTGGGAGAAGGAGCCGTAAGTTTGCCTTTTCAGAAAAAAGCTTCTGCCGAGAACGAGCACCGTGACATGCTGAGTCTCTGGGAAAGCAGAGATCCCAAAAGCTGTTGTGCCTGTGGATAGGCTGCAGAGGGATAGTGAAAAACTGCATTAGTTTTCAGGGCTGGCACCTTCCCTGTGGGAGAAGGAGCCGTAAGTTTGCCTTTTCAGAAAAAAGCTTCTGCCGAGAGCGAGCACCGTGACATGCTGAGTCTCTGGGAAAGCAGAGATCCCCAAAGCTGTTGTGCCTGTGGATAGGCTGCAGAGGGATAGTGAAAAACTGCATTAGTTTTCAGGGCTGGCACCTTCCCTGTGGGAGAAGGAGCCGTAAGTTTGCCTTTTCAGAAAAAAGCTTCTGCCGAGAGCGAGCACCGTGACATGCTGAGTCTCTGGGAAAGCAGAGATCCCCAAAGCTGTTGTGCCTGTGGATAGGCTGCAGAGGGATAGTGAAAAACTGCATTAGTTTTCAGGGCTGGCACCTTCCCTGTGGGAGAAGGAGCCGTAAGTTTGCCTTTTCAGAAAAAAGCTTCTGCCGAGAGCGAGCACCGTGACATGCTGAGTCTCTGGGAAAGCAGAGATCCCCAAAGCTGTTGTGCCTGTGGATAGGCTGCAGAGGGATAGTGAAAAACTGCATTAGTTTTCAGGGCTGGCACCTTCCCTGTGGGAGAAGGAGCCGTAAGTTTGCCTTTTCAGAAAAAAGCTTCTGCCGAGAGCGAGCACCGTGACATGCTGAGTCTCTGGGAAAGCAGAGATCCCCAAAGCTGTTGTGCCTGTGGATAGGCTGCAGAGGGATAGTGAAAAACTGCATTAGTTTTCAGGGCTGGCACCTTCCCTGTGGGAGAAGGAGCCGTAAGTTTGCCTTTTCAGAAAAAAGCTTCTGCCGAGAGCGAGCACCGTGACATGCTGAGTCTCTGGGAAAGCAGAGATCCCCAAAGCTGTTGTGCCTGTGGATAGGCTGCAGAGGGATAGTGAAAAACTGCATTAGTTTTCAGGGCTGGCACCTTCCCTGTGGGAGAAGGAGCCGTAAGTTTGCCTTTTCAGAAAAAAGCTTCTGCCGAGAGCGAGCACCGTGACATGCTGAGTCTCTGGGAAAGCAGAGATCCCCAAAGCTGTTGTGCCTGTGGATAGGCTGCAGAGGGATAGTGAAAAACTGCATTAGTTTTCAGGGCTGGCACCTTCCCTGTGGGAGAAGGAGCCGTAAGTTTGCCTTTTCAGAAAAAAGCTTCTGCCGAGAGCGAGCACCGTGACATGCTGAGTCTCTGGGAAAGCAGAGATCCCCAAAGCTGTTGTGCCTGTGGATAGGCTGCAGAGGGATAGTGAAAAACTGCATTAGTTTTCAGGGCTGGCACCTTCCCTGTGGGAGAAGGAGCCGTAAGTTTGCCTTTTCAGAAAAAAGCTTCTGCCGAGAGCGAGCACCGTGACATGCTGAGTCTCTGGGAAAGCAGAGATCCCCAAAGCTGTTGTGCCTGTGGATAGGCTGCAGAGGGATAGTGAAAAACTGCATTAGTTTTCAGGGCTGGCACCTTCCCTGTGGGAGAAGGAGCCGTAAGTTTGCCTTTTCAGAAAAAAGCTTCTGCCGAGAGCGAGCACCGTGACATGCTGAGTCTCTGGGAAAGCAGAGATCCCCAAAGCTGTTGTGCCTGTGGATAGGCTGCAGAGGGATAGTGAAAAACTGCATTAGTTTTCAGGGCTGGCACCTTCCCTGTGGGAGAAGGAGCCGTAAGTTTGCCTTTTCAGAAAAAAGCTTCTGCCGAGAGCGAGCACCGTGACATGCTGAGTCTCTGGGAAAGCAGAGATCCCCAAAGCTGTTGTGCCTGTGGATAGGCTGCAGAGGGATAGTGAAAAACTGCATTAGTTTTCAGGGCTGGCACCTTCCCTGTGGGAGAAGGAGCCGTAAGTTTGCCTTTTCAGAAAAAAGCTTCTGCCGAGAGCGAGCACCGTGACATGCTGAGTCTCTGGGAAAGCAGAGATCCCCAAAGCTGTTGTGCCTGTGGATAGGCTGCAGAGGGATAGTGAAAAACTGCATTAGTTTTCAGGGCTGGCACCTTCCCTGTGGGAGAAGGAGCCGTAAGTTTGCCTTTTCAGAAAAAAGCTTCTGCCGAGAGCGAGCACCGTGACATGCTGAGTCTCTGGGAAAGCAGAGATCCCCAAAGCTGTTGTGCCTGTGGATAGGCTGCAGAGGGATAGTGAAAAACTGCATTAGTTTTCAGGGCTGGCACCTTCCCTGTGGGAGAAGGAGCCGTAAGTTTGCCTTTTCAGAAAAAAGCTTCTGCCGAGAGCGAGCACCGTGACATGCTGAGTCTCTGGGAAAGCAGAGATCCCCAAAGCTGTTGTGCCTGTGGATAGGCTGCAGAGGGATAGTGAAAAACTGCATTAGTTTTCAGGGCTGGCACCTTCCCTGTGGGAGAAGGAGCCGTAAGTTTGCCTTTTCAGAAAAAAGCTTCTGCCGAGAGCGAGCACCGTGACATGCTGAGTCTCTGGGAAAGCAGAGATCCCCAAAGCTGTTGTGCCTGTGGATAGGCTGCAGAGGGATAGTGAAAAACTGCATTAGTTTTCAGGGCTGGCACCTTCCCTGTGGGAGAAGGAGCCGTAAGTTTGCCTTTTCAGAAAAAAGCTTCTGCCGAGAGCGAGCACCGTGACATGCTGAGTCTCTGGGAAAGCAGAGATCCCCAAAGCTGTTGTGCCTGTGGATAGGCTGCAGGCGGATAGTGAAGACCTGCATTAGATTTCAGTCTGGCAGCTTCCTTGTGGGAGAAGGAGCCAGACGTTTGCATTTTCAGAAAAAAAGATTCTGCCGAGAACGAGCACCGTGACATGCTGAGTCTCTGGGATAGCAGAGATCCCCAGTGCTTCTGCGGCTAAAGGATCCCCAGTGCTGTTGTGCCTGTGGATAGGCTACAGGTGTCGGTGAAGACCACAAAATCTTTCAGGCCTGGCACTTGCCTTGCTGGAGAAGGAGCCAGACGTTTGCCTTTTCAGAAACAAGCTTCTGCCGAGAGCGAGCACCGTGACATGCTGAGTCTCTTGGAAAGCAGAGATCCCAAAAGCTGTTGTGCCTGTGGATAGGCTGCAGAGGGATAGTGAATACCAGCAAGATCTTTCAGGGCTAGCACCTTCCTTGTGGGAGAAGGAGCCACACTTTTGCCTTATCAGAAAAAGCTTCTGCCGAGAACGAGCACCGTGACATGCTGAGTCTCTGGGAAAGCAGAGATCCCCAAAGCTGTTGTGCCTGTGGATAGGCTGCAGAGGGATAGTGAAAAACTGCATTAGTTTTCAGGGCTGGCACCTTCCCTGTGGGAGAAGGAGCCGTAAGTTTGCCTTTTCAGAAAAAAGCTTCTGCCGAGAGCGAGCACCGTGACATGCTGAGTCTCTGGGAAAGCAGAGATCCCCAAAGCTGTTGTGCCTGTGGATAGGCTGCAGAGGGATAGTGAAAAACTGCATTAGTTTTCAGGGCTGGCACCTTCCCTGTGGGAGAAGGAGCCGTAAGTTTGCCTTTTCAGAAAAAAGCTTCTGCCGAGAGCGAGCACCGTGACATGCTGAGTCTCTGGGAAAGCAGAGATCCCCAAAGCTGTTGTGCCTGTGGATAGGCTGCAGAGGGATAGTGAAAAACTGCATTAGTTTTCAGGGCTGGCACCTTCCCTGTGGGAGAAGGAGCCGTAAGTTTGCCTTTTCAGAAAAAAGCTTCTGCCGAGAGCGAGCACCGTGACATGCTGAGTCTCTGGGAAAGCAGAGATCCCAAAAGCTGTTGTGCCTGTGGATAGGCTGCAGAGGGATAGTGAAAAACTGCATTAGTTTTCAGGGCTGGCACCTTCCCTGTGGGAGAAGGAGCCTTAAGTTTGCCTTTTCAGAAAAAAGCTTCTGCCGAGAGCGAGCACCGTGACATGCTGAGTCTCTGGGAAAGCAGAGATCCCCAAAGCTGTTGTGCCTGTGGATAGGCTGCAGAGGGATAGTGAATACCAGCAAGATCTTTCAGGGCTAGCACCTTCCTTGTGGGAGAAGGAGCCACACTTTTGCCTTCTCAGAAAAAGCTTCTGCCGAGAACGAGCACCGTGACATGCTGAGTCTCTGGGAAAGCAGAGATCCCCAAAGCTGTTGTGCCTGTGGATAGGCTGCAGAGGGATAGTGAAAAACTGCATTAGTTTTCAGGGCTGGCACCTTCCCTGTGGGAGAAGGAGCCGTAAGTTTGCCTTTTCAGAAAAAAGCTTCTGCCGAGAGCGAGCACCGTGACATGCTGAGTCTCTGGGAAAGCAGAGATCCCCAAAGCTGTTGTGCCTGTGGATAGGCTGCAGAGGGATAGTGAAAAACTGCATTAGTTTTCAGGGCTGGCACCTTCCCTGTGGGAGAAGGAGCCGTAAGTTTGCCTTTTCAGAAAAAAGCTTCTGCCGAGAGCGAGCACCGTGACATGCTGAGTCTCTGGGAAAGCAGAGATCCCCACAGCTGTTGTGCCTGTGGATAGGCTGCAGAGGGATAGTGAAAAACTGCATTAGTTTTCAGGGCTGGCACCTTCCCTGTGGGAGAAGGAGCCTTAAGTTTGCCTTTTCAGAAAAAAGCTTCTGCCGAGAGCGAGCACCGTGACATGCTGAGTCTCTGGGAAAGCAGAGATCCCCAAAGCTGTTGTGCCTGTGGATAGGCTGCAGAGGGATAGTGAATACCAGCAAGATCTTTCAGGGCTAGCACCTTCCTTGTGGGAGAAGGAGCCACACTTTTGCCTTCTCAGAAAAAGCTTCTGCCGAGAGCGAGCACCGTGACATGCTGAGTCTCTGGGAAAGCAGAGATCCCCAAAGCTGTTGTGCCTGTGGATAGGCTGCAGAGGGATAGTGAAAAACTGCATTAGTTTTCAGGGCTGGCACCTTCCCTGTGGGAGAAGGAGCCGTAAGTTTGCCTTTTCAGAAAAAAGCTTCTGCCGAGAGCGACCACCGTGACATGCTGAGTCTCTGGGAAAGCAGAGATCCCCAAAGCTGTTGTGCCTGTGGATAGGCTGCAGAGGGATAGTGAAAAACTGCATTAGTTTTCAGGGCTGGCACCTTCCCTGTGGGAGAAGGAGCCGTAAGTTTGCCTTTTCAGAAAAAAGCTTCTGCCGAGAGCGAGCACCGTGACATGCTGAGTCTCTGGGAAAGCAGAGATCCCAAAAGCTGTTGTGCCTGTGGATAGGCTGCAGAGGGATAGTGAATACCAGCAAGATCTTTCAGGGCTAGCACCTTCCTTGTGGGAGAAGGAGCCACACTTTTGCCTTCTCAGAAAAAGCTTCTGCCGAGAGCGAGCACCGTGACATGCTGAGTCTCTGGGAAAGCAGAGATCCCCAAAGCTGTTGTGCCTGTGGATAGGCTGCAGAGGGATAGTGAAAAACTGCATTAGTTTTCAGGGCTGGCACCTTCCCTGTGGGAGAAGGAGCCGTAAGTTTGCCTTTTCAGAAAAAAGCTTCTGCCGAGAGCGAGCACCGTGACATGCTGAGTCTCTGGGAAAGCAGAGATCCCCAAAGCTGTTGTGCCTGTGGATAGGCTGCAGAGGGATAGTGAAAAACTGCATTAGTTTTCAGGGCTGGCACCTTCCCTGTGGGAGAAGGAGCCGTAAGTTTGCCTTTTCAGAAAAAAGCTTCTGCCGAGAGCGAGCACCGTGACATGCTGAGTCTCTGGGAAAGCAGAGATCCCCAAAGCTGTTGTGCCTGTGGATAGGCTGCAGAGGGATAGTGAAAAACTGCATTAGTTTTCAGGGCTGGCACCTTCCCTGTGGGAGAAGGAGCCGTAAGTTTGCCTTTTCAGAAAAAAGCTTCTGCCGAGAGCGAGCACCGTGACATGCTGAGTCTCTGGGAAAGCAGAGATCCCCAAAGCTGTTGTGCCTGTGGATAGGCTGCAGAGGGATAGTGAAAAACTGCATTAGTTTTCAGGGCTGGCACCTTCCCTGTGGGAGAAGGAGCCGTAAGTTTGCCTTTTCAGAAAAAAGCTTCTGCCGAGAGCGAGCACCGTGACATGCTGAGTCTCTGGGAAAGCAGAGATCCCCAAAGCTGTTGTGCCTGTGGATAGGCTGCAGAGGGATAGTGAAAAACTGCATTAGTTTTCAGGGCTGGCACCTTCCCTGTGGGAGAAGGAGCCGTAAGTTTGCCTTTTCAGAAAAAAGCTTCTGCCGAGAGCGAGCACCGTGACATGCTGAGTCTCTGGGAAAGCAGAGATCCCCAAAGCTGTTGTGCCTGTGGATAGGCTGCAGAGGGATAGTGAAAAACTGCATTAGTTTTCAGGGCTGGCACCTTCCCTGTGGGAGAAGGAGCCGTAAGTTTGCCTTTTCAGAAAAAAGCTTCTGCCGAGAGCGAGCACCGTGACATGCTGAGTCTCTGGGAAAGCAGAGATCCCCAAAGCTGTTGTGCCTGTGGATAGGCTGCAGAGGGATAGTGAAAAACTGCATTAGTTTTCAGGGCTGGCACCTTCCCTGTGGGAGAAGGAGCCGTAAGTTTGCCTTTTCAGAAAAAAGCTTCTGCCGAGAGCGAGCACCGTGACATGCTGAGTCTCTGGGAAAGCAGAGATCCCCAAAGCTGTTGTGCCTGTGGATAGGCTGCAGAGGGATAGTGAAAAACTGCATTAGTTTTCAGGGCTGGCACCTTCCCTGTGGGAGAAGGAGCCGTAAGTTTGCCTTTTCAGAAAAAAGCTTCTGCCGAGAGCGAGCACCGTGACATGCTGAGTCTCTGGGAAAGCAGAGATCCCCAAAGCTGTTGTGCCTGTGGATAGGCTGCAGAGGGATAGTGAAAAACTGCATTAGTTTTCAGGGCTGGCACCTTCCCTGTGGGAGAAGGAGCCGTAAGTTTGCCTTTTCAGAAAAAAGCTTCTGCCGAGAGCGAGCACCGTGACATGCTGAGTCTCTGGGAAAGCAGAGATCCCCAAAGCTGTTGTGCCTGTGGATAGGCTGCAGGCGGATAGTGAAGACCTGCATTAGCTTTCAGTCTGGCAGCTTCCTTGTGGGAGAAGGAGCCAGACGTTTGCATTTTCAGAAAAAAAGATTCTGCCGAGAACGAGCACCGTGACATGCTGAGTCTCTGGGATAGCAGAGATCCCCAGTGCTTCTGCGGCTAAAGGATCCCCAGTGCTGTTGTGCCTGTGGATAGGCTACAGGTGTCGGTGAAGACCACAAAATCTTTCAGGCCTGGCACTTGCCTTGCTGGAGAAGGAGCCAGACGTTTGCCTTTTCAGAAACAAGCTTCTGCCGAGAGCGAGCACCGTGACATGCTGAGTCTCTTGGAAAGCAGAGATCCCAAAAGCTGTTGTGCCTGTGGATAGGCTGCAGAGGGATAGTGAATACCAGCAAGATCTTTCAGGGCTAGCACCTTCCTTGTGGGAGAAGGAGCCACACTTTTGCCTTATCAGAAAAAGCTTCTGCCGAGAACGAGCACCGTGACATGCTGAGTCTCTGGGAAAGCAGAGATCCCCAAAGCTGTTGTGCCTGTGGATAGGCTGCAGAGGGATAGTGAAAAACTGCATTAGTTTTCAGGGCTGGCACCTTCCCTGTGGGAGAAGGAGCCGTAAGTTTGCCTTTTCAGAAAAAAGCTTCTGCCGAGAGCGAGCACCGTGACATGCTGAGTCTCTGGGAAAGCAGAGATCCCCAAAGCTGTTGTGCCTGTGGATAGGCTGCAGAGGGATAGTGAAAAACTGCATTAGTTTTCAGGGCTGGCACCTTCCCTGTGGGAGAAGGAGCCGTAAGTTTGCCTTTTCAGAAAAAAGCTTCTGCCGAGAGCGAGCACCGTGACATGCTGAGTCTCTGGGAAAGCAGAGATCCCCAAAGCTGTTGTGCCTGTGGATAGGCTGCAGAGGGATAGTGAAAAACTGCATTAGTTTTCAGGGCTGGCACCTTCCCTGTGGGAGAAGGAGCCGTAAGTTTGCCTTTTCAGAAAAAAGCTTCTGCCGAGAGCGAGCACCGTGACATGCTGAGTCTCTGGGAAAGCAGAGATCCCCAAAGCTGTTGTGCCTGTGGATAGGCTGCAGAGGGATAGTGAAAAACTGCATTAGTTTTCAGGGCTGGCACCTTCCCTGTGGGAGAAGGAGCCGTAAGTTTGCCTTTTCAGAAAAAAGCTTCTGCCGAGAGCGAGCACCGTGACATGCTGAGTCTCTGGGAAAGCAGAGATCCCAAAAGCTGTTGTGCCTGTGGATAGGCTGCAGAGGGATAGTGAAAAACTGCATTAGTTTTCAGGGCTGGCACCTTCCCTGTGGGAGAAGGAGCCTTAAGTTTGCCTTTTCAGAAAAAAGCTTCTGCCGAGAGCGAGCACCGTGACATGCTGAGTCTCTGGGAAAGCAGAGATCCCCAAAGCTGTTGTGCCTGTGGATAGGCTGCAGAGGGATAGTGAATACCAGCAAGATCTTTCAGGGCTAGCACCTTCCTTGTGGGAGAAGGAGCCACACTTTTGCCTTCTCAGAAAAAGCTTCTGCCGAGAACGAGCACCGTGACATGCTGAGTCTCTGGGAAAGCAGAGATCCCCAAAGCTGTTGTGCCTGTGGATAGGCTGCAGAGGGATAGTGAAAAACTGCATTAGTTTTCAGGGCTGGCACCTTCCCTGTGGGAGAAGGAGCCGTAAGTTTGCCTTTTCAGAAAAAAGCTTCTGCCGAGAGCGAGCACCGTGACATGCTGAGTCTCTGGGAAAGCAGAGATCCCCAAAGCTGTTGTGCCTGTGGATAGGCTGCAGAGGGATAGTGAAAAACTGCATTAGTTTTCAGGGCTGGCACCTTCCCTGTGGGAGAAGGAGCCGTAAGTTTGCCTTTTCAGAAAAAAGCTTCTGCCGAGAGCGAGCACCGTGACATGCTGAGTCTCTGGGAAAGCAGAGATCCCCAAAGCTGTTGTGCCTGTGGATAGGCTGCAGAGGGATAGTGAAAAACTGCATTAGTTTTCAGGGCTGGCACCTTCCCTGTGGGAGAAGGAGCCGTAAGTTTGCCTTTTCAGAAAAAAGCTTCTGCCGAGAGCGAGCACCGTGACATGCTGAGTCTCTGGGAAAGCAGAGATCCCCAAAGCTGTTGTGCCTGTGGATAGGCTGCAGAGGGATAGTGAAAAACTGCATTAGTTTTCAGGGCTGGCACCTTCCCTGTGGGAGAAGGAGCCGTAAGTTTGCCTTTTCAGAAAAAAGCTTCTGCCGAGAGCGAGCACCGTGACATGCTGAGTCTCTGGGAAAGCAGAGATCCCCAAAGCTGTTGTGCCTGTGGATAGGCTGCAGAGGGATAGTGAAAAACTGCATTAGTTTTCAGGGCTGGCACCTTCCCTGTGGGAGAAGGAGCCGTAAGTTTGCCTTTTCAGAAAAAAGCTTCTGCCGAGAGCGAGCACCGTGACATGCTGAGTCTCTGGGAAAGCAGAGATCCCAAAAGCTGTTGTGCCTGTGGATAGGCTGCAGAGGGATAGTGAAAAACTGCATTAGTTTTCAGGGCTGGCACCTTCCCTGTGGGAGAAGGAGCCGTAAGTTTGCCTTTTCAGAAAAAAGCTTCTGCCGAGAACGAGCACCGTGACATGCTGAGTCTCTGGGAAAGCAGAGATCCCAAAAGCTGTTGTGCCTGTGGATAGGCTGCAGAGGGATAGTGAAAAACTGCATTAGTTTTCAGGGCTGGCACCTTCCCTGTGGGAGAAGGAGCCGTAAGTTTGCCTTTTCAGAAAAAAGCTTCTGCCGAGAGCGAGCACCGTGACATGCTGAGTCTCTGGGAAAGCAGAGATCCCCAAAGCTGTTGTGCCTGTGGATAGGCTGCAGAGGGATAGTGAATACCAGCAAGATCTTTCAGGGCTAGCACCTTCCTTGTGGGAGAAGGAGCCACACTTTTGCCTTCTCAGAAAAAGCTTCTGCCGAGAACGAGCACCGTGACATGCTGAGTCTCTGGGAAAGCAGAGATCCCCAAAGCTGTTGTGCCTGTGGATAGGCTGCAGAGGGATAGTGAAAAACTGCATTAGTTTTCAGGGCTGGCACCTTCCCTGTGGGAGAAGGAGCCGTAAGTTTGCCTTTTCAGAAAAAAGCTTCTGCCGAGAGCGAGCACCGTGACATGCTGAGTCTCTGGGAAAGCAGAGATCCCCAAAGCTGTTGTGCCTGTGGATAGGCTGCAGAGGGATAGTGAAAAACTGCATTAGTTTTCAGGGCTGGCACCTTCCCTGTGGGAGAAGGAGCCGTAAGTTTGCCTTTTCAGAAAAAAGCTTCTGCCGAGAGCGAGCACCGTGACATGCTGAGTCTCTGGGAAAGCAGAGATCCCCAAAGCTGTTGTGCCTGTGGATAGGCTGCAGAGGGATAGTGAAAAACTGCATTAGTTTTCAGGGCTGGCACCTTCCCTGTGGGAGAAGGAGCCGTAAGTTTGCCTTTTCAGAAAAAAGCTTCTGCCGAGAGCGAGCACCGTGACATGCTGAGTCTCTGGGAAAGCAGAGATCCCAAAAGCTGTTGTGCCTGTGGATAGGCTGCAGAGGGATAGTGAATACCAGCAAGATCTTTCAGGGCTAGCACCTTCCTTGTGGGAGAAGGAGCCACACTTTTGCCTTCTCAGAAAAAGCTTCTGCCGAGAGCGAGCACCGTGACATGCTGAGTCTCTGGGAAAGCAGAGATCCCCAAAGCTGTTGTGCCTGTGGATAGGCTGCAGAGGGATAGTGAAAAACTGCATTAGTTTTCAGGGCTGGCACCTTCCCTGTGGGAGAAGGAGCCGTAAGTTTGCCTTTTCAGAAAAAAGCTTCTGCCGAGAGCGAGCACCGTGACATGCTGAGTCTCTGGGAAAGCAGAGATCCCCAAAGCTGTTGTGCCTGTGGATAGGCTGCAGAGGGATAGTGAAAAACTGCATTAGTTTTCAGGGCTGGCACCTTCCCTGTGGGAGAAGGAGCCGTAAGTTTGCCTTTTCAGAAAAAAGCTTCTGCCGAGAGCGAGCACCGTGACATGCTGAGTCTCTGGGAAAGCAGAGATCCCCAAAGCTGTTGTGCCTGTGGATAGGCTGCAGAGGGATAGTGAAAAACTGCATTAGTTTTCAGGGCTGGCACCTTCCCTGTGGGAGAAGGAGCCGTAAGTTTGCCTTTTCAGAAAAAAGCTTCTGCCGAGAGCGAGCACCGTGACATGCTGAGTCTCTGGGAAAGCAGAGATCCCCAAAGCTGTTGTGCCTGTGGATAGGCTGCAGAGGGATAGTGAAAAACTGCATTAGTTTTCAGGGCTGGCACCTTCCCTGTGGGAGAAGGAGCCGTAAGTTTGCCTTTTCAGAAAAAAGCTTCTGCCGAGAGCGAGCACCGTGACATGCTGAGTCTCTGGGAAAGCAGAGATCCCCAAAGCTGTTGTGCCTGTGGATAGGCTGCAGAGGGATAGTGAAAAACTGCATTAGTTTTCAGGGCTGGCACCTTCCCTGTGGGAGAAGGAGCCGTAAGTTTGCCTTTTCAGAAAAAAGCTTCTGCCGAGAGCGAGCACCGTGACATGCTGAGTCTCTGGGAAAGCAGAGATCCCCAAAGCTGTTGTGCCTGTGGATAGGCTGCAGAGGGATAGTGAAAAACTGCATTAGTTTTCAGGGCTGGCACCTTCCCTGTGGGAGAAGGAGCCGTAAGTTTGCCTTTTCAGAAAAAAGCTTCTGCCGAGAGCGAGCACCGTGACATGCTGAGTCTCTGGGAAAGCAGAGATCCCCAAAGCTGTTGTGCCTGTGGATAGGCTGCAGAGGGATAGTGAAAAACTGCATTAGTTTTCAGGGCTGGCACCTTCCCTGTGGGAGAAGGAGCCGTAAGTTTGCCTTTTCAGAAAAAAGCTTCTGCCGAGAGCGAGCACCGTGACATGCTGAGTCTCTGGGAAAGCAGAGATCCCCAAAGCTGTTGTGCCTGTGGATAGGCTGCAGAGGGATAGTGAAAAACTGCATTAGTTTTCAGGGCTGGCACCTTCCCTGTGGGAGAAGGAGCCGTAAGTTTGCCTTTTCAGAAAAAAGCTTCTGCCGAGAGCGAGCACCGTGACATGCTGAGTCTCTGGGAAAGCAGAGATCCCCAAAGCTGTTGTGCCTGTGGATAGGCTGCAGAGGGATAGTGAAAAACTGCATTAGTTTTCAGGGCTGGCACCTTCCCTGTGGGAGAAGGAGCCGTAAGTTTGCCTTTTCAGAAAAAAGCTTCTGCCGAGAGCGAGCACCGTGACATGCTGAGTCTCTGGGAAAGCAGAGATCCCCAAAGCTGTTGTGCCTGTGGATAGGCTGCAGAGGGATAGTGAAAAACTGCATTAGTTTTCAGGGCTGGCACCTTCCCTGTGGGAGAAGGAGCCGTAAGTTTGCCTTTTCAGAAAAAAGCTTCTGCCGAGAGCGAGCACCGTGACATGCTGAGTCTCTGGGAAAGCAGAGATCCCCAAAGCTGTTGTGCCTGTGGATAGGCTGCAGAGGGATAGTGAAAAACTGCATTAGTTTTCAGGGCTGGCACCTTCCCTGTGGGAGAAGGAGCCGTAAGTTTGCCTTTTCAGAAAAAAGCTTCTGCCGAGAGCGAGCACCGTGACATGCTGAGTCTCTGGGAAAGCAGAGATCCCCAAAGCTGTTGTGCCTGTGGATAGGCTGCAGGCGGATAGTGAAGACCTGCATTAGCTTTCAGTCTGGCAGCTTCCTTGTGGGAGAAGGAGCCAGACGTTTGCATTTTCAGAAAAAAAGATTCTGCCGAGAACGAGCACCGTGACATGCTGAGTCTCTGGGATAGCAGAGATCCCCAGTGCTTCTGCGGCTAAAGGATCCCCAGTGCTGTTGTGCCTGTGGATAGGCTACAGGTGTCGGTGAAGACCACAAAATCTTTCAGGCCTGGCACTTGCCTTGCTGGAGAAGGAGCCAGACGTTTGCCTTTTCAGAAACAAGCTTCTGCCGAGAGCGAGCACCGTGACATGCTGAGTCTCTTGGAAAGCAGAGATCCCAAAAGCTGTTGTGCCTGTGGATAGGCTGCAGAGGGATAGTGAATACCAGCAAGATCTTTCAGGGCTAGCACCTTCCTTGTGGGAGAAGGAGCCACACTTTTGCCTTATCAGAAAAAGCTTCTGCCGAGAACGAGCACCGTGACATGCTGAGTCTCTGGGAAAGCAGAGATCCCCAAAGCTGTTGTGCCTGTGGATAGGCTGCAGAGGGATAGTGAAAAACTGCATTAGTTTTCAGGGCTGGCACCTTCCCTGTGGGAGAAGGAGCCGTAAGTTTGCCTTTTCAGAAAAAAGCTTCTGCCGAGAGCGAGCACCGTGACATGCTGAGTCTCTGGGAAAGCAGAGATCCCCAAAGCTGTTGTGCCTGTGGATAGGCTGCAGAGGGATAGTGAAAAACTGCATTAGTTTTCAGGGCTGGCACCTTCCCTGTGGGAGAAGGAGCCGTAAGTTTGCCTTTTCAGAAAAAAGCTTCTGCCGAGAGCGAGCACCGTGACATGCTGAGTCTCTGGGAAAGCAGAGATCCCCAAAGCTGTTGTGCCTGTGGATAGGCTGCAGAGGGATAGTGAAAAACTGCATTAGTTTTCAGGGCTGGCACCTTCCCTGTGGGAGAAGGAGCCGTAAGTTTGCCTTTTCAGAAAAAAGCTTCTGCCGAGAGCGAGCACCGTGACATGCTGAGTCTCTGGGAAAGCAGAGATCCCCAAAGCTGTTGTGCCTGTGGATAGGCTGCAGAGGGATAGTGAAAAACTGCATTAGTTTTCAGGGCTGGCACCTTCCCTGTGGGAGAAGGAGCCGTAAGTTTGCCTTTTCAAAAAAAGCTTCTGTCGAGAGCGAGCACCGTGACATGCTGAGTCTCTGGGAAAGCAGAGATCCCCAAAGCTGTTGTGCCTGTGGATAGGCTGCAGAGGGATAGTGAATACCAGCAAGATCTTTCATGGCTAGCACCTTCCCTGTGGGAGAAGGAGCCGTAAGTTTGCCTTTTCAGAAAAAAGCTTCTGCCGAGAGCGAGCACCGTGACATGCTGAGTCTCTGGGAAAGCAGAGATCCCCAAAGCTGTTGTGCCTGTGGATAGGCTGCAGAGGGATAGTGAAAAACTGCATTAGTTTTCAGGGCTGGCACCTTCCCTGTGGGAGAAGGAGCCGTAAGTTTGCCTTTTCAGAAAAAAGCTTCTGCCGAGAGCGAGCACCGTGACATGCTGAGTCTCTGGGAAAGCAGAGATCCCCAAAGCTGTTGTGCCTGTGGATAGGCTGCAGAGGGATAGTGAAAAACTGCATTAGTTTTCAGGGCTGGCACCTTCCCTGTGGGAGAAGGAGCCGTAAGTTTGCCTTTTCAGAAAAAAGCTTCTGCCGAGAGCGAGCACCGTGACATGCTGAGTCTCTGGGAAAGCAGAGATCCCCAAAGCTGTTGTGCCTGTGGATAGGCTGCAGAGGGATAGTGAAAAACTGCATTAGTTTTCAGGGCTGGCACCTTCCCTGTGGGAGAAGGAGCCGTAAGTTTGCCTTTTCAGAAAAAAGCTTCTGCCGAGAGCGAGCACCGTGACATGCTGAGTCTCTGGGAAAGCAGAGATCCCCAAAGCTGTTGTGCCTGTGGATAGGCTGCAGAGGGATAGTGAAAAACTGCATTAGTTTTCAGGGCTGGCACCTTCCCTGTGGGAGAAGGAGCCGTAAGTTTGCCTTTTCAGAAAAAAGCTTCTGCCGAGAGCGAGCACCGTGACATGCTGAGTCTCTGGGAAAGCAGAGATCCCCAAAGCTGTTGTGCCTGTGGATAGGCTGCAGAGGGATAGTGAAAAACTGCATTAGTTTTCAGGGCTGGCACCTTCCCTGTGGGAGAAGGAGCCGTAAGTTTGCCTTTTCAAAAAAAGCTTCTGTCGAGAGCGAGCACCGTGACATGCTGAGTCTCTGGGAAAGCAGAGATCCCCAAAGCTGTTGTGCCTGTGGATAGGCTGCAGAGGGATAGTGAATACCAGCAAGATCTTTCAGGGCTAGCACCTTCCCTGTGGGAGAAGGAGCCGTAAGTTTGCCTTTTCAGAAAAAAGCTTCTGCCGAGAGCGAGCACCGTGACATGCTGAGTCTCTGGGAAAGCAGAGATCCCCAAAGCTGTTGTGCCTGTGGATAGGCTGCAGAGGGATAGTGAAAAACTGCATTAGTTTTCAGGGCTGGCACCTTCCCTGTGGGAGAAGGAGCCGTAAGTTTGCCTTTTCAGAAAAAAGCTTCTGCCGAGAGCGAGCACCGTGACATGCTGAGTCTCTGGGAAAGCAGAGATCCCCAAAGCTGTTGTGCCTGTGGATAGGCTGCAGAGGGATAGTGAAAAACTGCATTAGTTTTCAGGGCTGGCACCTTCCCTGTGGGAGAAGGAGCCGTAAGTTTGCCTTTTCAGAAAAAAGCTTCTGCCGAGAGCGAGCACCGTGACATGCTGAGTCTCTGGGAAAGCAGAGATCCCCAAAGCTGTTGTGCCTGTGGATAGGCTGCAGAGGGATAGTGAAAAACTGCATTAGTTTTCAGGGCTGGCACCTTCCCTGTGGGAGAAGGAGCCGTAAGTTTGCCTTTTCAGAAAAAAGCTTCTGCCGAGAGCGAGCACCGTGACATGCTGAGTCTCTGGGAAAGCAGAGATCCCCAAAGCTGTTGTGCCTGTGGATAGGCTGCAGAGGGATAGTGAAAAACTGCATTAGTTTTCAGGGCTGGCACCTTCCCTGTGGGAGAAGGAGCCGTAAGTTTGCCTTTTCAGAAAAAAGCTTCTGCCGAGAGCGAGCACCGTGACATGCTGAGTCTCTGGGAAAGCAGAGATCCCCAAAGCTGTTGTGCCTGTGGATAGGCTGCAGAGGGATAGTGAAAAACTGCATTAGTTTTCAGGGCTGGCACCTTCCCTGTGGGAGAAGGAGCCGTAAGTTTGCCTTTTCAGAAAAAAGCTTCTGCCGAGAGCGAGCACCGTGACATGCTGAGTCTCTGGGAAAGCAGAGATCCCCAAAGCTGTTGTGCCTGTGGATAGGCTGCAGAGGGATAGTGAAAAACTGCATTAGTTTTCAGGGCTGGCACCTTCCCTGTGGGAGAAGGAGCCGTAAGTTTGCCTTTTCAAAAAAAGCTTCTGTCGAGAGCGAGCACCGTGACATGCTGAGTCTCTGGGAAAGCAGAGATCCCCAAAGCTGTTGTGCCTGTGGATAGGCTGCAGAGGGATAGTGAATACCAGCAAGATCTTTCAGGGCTAGCACCTTCCCTGTGGGAGAAGGAGCCGTAAGTTTGCCTTTTCAGAAAAAAGCTTCTGCCGAGAGCGAGCACCGTGACATGCTGAGTCTCTGGGAAAGCAGAGATCCCCAAAGCTGTTGTGCCTGTGGATAGGCTGCAGAGGGATAGTGAAAAACTGCATTAGTTTTCAGGGCTGGCACCTTCCCTGTGGGAGAAGGAGCCGTAAGTTTGCCTTTTCAGAAAAAAGCTTCTGCCGAGAGCGAGCACCGTGACATGCTGAGTCTCTGGGAAAGCAGAGATCCCCAAAGCTGTTGTGCCTGTGGATAGGCTGCAGAGGGATAGTGAAAAACTGCATTAGTTTTCAGGGCTGGCACCTTCCCTGTGGGAGAAGGAGCCGTAAGTTTGCCTTTTCAGAAAAAAGCTTCTGCCGAGAGCGAGCACCGTGACATGCTGAGTCTCTGGGAAAGCAGAGATCCCCAAAGCTGTTGTGCCTGTGGATAGGCTGCAGAGGGATAGTGAAAAACTGCATTAGTTTTCAGGGCTGGCACCTTCCCTGTGGGAGAAGGAGCCGTAAGTTTGCCTTTTCAGAAAAAAGCTTCTGCCGAGAGCGAGCACCGTGACATGCTGAGTCTCTGGGAAAGCAGAGATCCCCAAAGCTGTTGTGCCTGTGGATAGGCTGCAGAGGGATAGTGAAAAACTGCATTAGTTTTCAGGGCTGGCACCTTCCCTGTGGGAGAAGGAGCCGTAAGTTTGCCTTTTCAAAAAAAGCTTCTGTCGAGAGCGAGCACCGTGACATGCTGAGTCTCTGGGAAAGCAGAGATCCCCAAAGCTGTTGTGCCTGTGGATAGGCTGCAGAGGGATAGTGAATACCAGCAAGATCTTTCATGGCTAGCACCTTCCCTGTGGGAGAAGGAGCCGTAAGTTTGCCTTTTCAGAAAAAAGCTTCTGCCGAGAGCGAGCACCGTGACATGCTGAGTCTCTGGGAAAGCAGAGATCCCCAAAGCTGTTGTGCCTGTGGATAGGCTGCAGAGGGATAGTGAAAAACTGCATTAGTTTTCAGGGCTGGCACCTTCCCTGTGGGAGAAGGAGCCGTAAGTTTGCCTTTTCAGAAAAAAGCTTCTGCCGAGAGCGAGCACCGTGACATGCTGAGTCTCTGGGAAAGCAGAGATCCCCAAAGCTGTTGTGCCTGTGGATAGGCTGCAGAGGGATAGTGAAAAACTGCATTAGTTTTCAGGGCTGGCACCTTCCCTGTGGGAGAAGGAGCCGTAAGTTTGCCTTTTCAGAAAAAAGCTTCTGCCGAGAGCGAGCACCGTGACATGCTGAGTCTCTGGGAAAGCAGAGATCCCCAAAGCTGTTGTGCCTGTGGATAGGCTGCAGAGGGATAGTGAAAAACTGCATTAGTTTTCAGGGCTGGCACCTTCCCTGTGGGAGAAGGAGCCGTAAGTTTGCCTTTTCAGAAAAAAGCTTCTGCCGAGAGCGAGCACCGTGACATGCTGAGTCTCTGGGAAAGCAGAGATCCCCAAAGCTGTTGTGCCTGTGGATAGGCTGCAGAGGGATAGTGAAAAACTGCATTAGTTTTCAGGGCTGGCACCTTCCCTGTGGGAGAAGGAGCCGTAAGTTTGCCTTTTCAGAAAAAAGCTTCTGCCGAGAGCGAGCACCGTGACATGCTGAGTCTCTGGGAAAGCAGAGATCCCCAAAGCTGTTGTGCCTGTGGATAGGCTGCAGAGGGATAGTGAAAAACTGCATTAGTTTTCAGGGCTGGCACCTTCCCTGTGGGAGAAGGAGCCGTAAGTTTGCCTTTTCAAAAAAAGCTTCTGTCGAGAGCGAGCACCGTGACATGCTGAGTCTCTGGGAAAGCAGAGATCCCCAAAGCTGTTGTGCCTGTGGATAGGCTGCAGAGGGATAGTGAATACCAGCAAGATCTTTCAGGGCTAGCACCTTCCCTGTGGGAGAAGGAGCCGTAAGTTTGCCTTTTCAGAAAAAAGCTTCTGCCGAGAGCGAGCACCGTGACATGCTGAGTCTCTGGGAAAGCAGAGATCCCCAAAGCTGTTGTGCCTGTGGATAGACTGCAGAGGGATAGTGAAAAACTGCATTAGTTTTCAGGGCTGGCACCTTCCCTGTGGGAGAAGGAGCCGTAAGTTTGCCTTTTCAGAAAAAAGCTTCTGCCGAGAGCGAGCACCGTGACATGCTGAGTCTCTGGGAAAGCAGAGATCCCCAAAGCTGTTGTGCCTGTGGATAGGCTGCAGAGGGATAGTGAAAAACTGCATTAGTTTTCAGGGCTGGCACCTTCCCTGTGGGAGAAGGAGCCGTAAGTTTGCCTTTTCAGAAAAAAGCTTCTGCCGAGAGCGAGCACCGTGACATGCTGAGTCTCTGGGAAAGCAGAGATCCCCAAAGCTGTTGTGCCTGTGGATAGGCTGCAGAGGGATAGTGAAAAACTGCATTAGTTTTCAGGGCTGGCACCTTCCCTGTGGGAGAAGGAGCCGTAAGTTTGCCTTTTCAGAAAAAAGCTTCTGCCGAGAGCGAGCACCGTGACATGCTGAGTCTCTGGGAAAGCAGAGATCCCCAAAGCTGTTGTGCCTGTGGATAGGCTGCAGAGGGATAGTGAAAAACTGCATTAGTTTTCAGGGCTGGCACCTTCCCTGTGGGAGAAGGAGCCGTAAGTTTGCCTTTTCAGAAAAAAGCTTCTGCCGAGAGCGAGCACCGTGACATGCTGAGTCTCTGGGAAAGCAGAGATCCCCAAAGCTGTTGTGCCTGTGGATAGGCTGCAGAGGGATAGTGAAAAACTGCATTAGTTTTCAGGGCTGGCACCTTCCCTGTGGGAGAAGGAGCCGTAAGTTTGCCTTTTCAGAAAAAAGCTTCTGCCGAGAGCGAGCACCGTGACATGCTGAGTCTCTGGGAAAGCAGAGATCCCCAAAGCTGTTGTGCCTGTGGATAGGCTGCAGAGGGATAGTGAAAAACTGCATTAGTTTTCAGGGCTGGCACCTTCCCTGTGGGAGAAGGAGCCGTAAGTTTGCCTTTTCAGAAAAAAGCTTCTGCCGAGAGCGAGCACCGTGACATGCTGAGTCTCTGGGAAAGCAGAGATCCCCAAAGCTGTTGTGCCTGTGGATAGGCTGCAGAGGGATAGTGAAAAACTGCATTAGTTTTCAGGGCTGGCACCTTCCCTGTGGGAGAAGGAGCCGTAAGTTTGCCTTTTCAAAAAAAGCTTCTGTCGAGAGCGAGCACCGTGACATGCTGAGTCTCTGGGAAAGCAGAGATCCCAAAAGCTGTTGTGCCTGTGGATAGGCTGCAGAGGGATAGTGAAAAACTGCATTAGTTTTCAGGGCTGGCACCTTCCCTGTGGGAGAAGGAGCCGTAAGTTTGCCTTTTCAGAAAAAAGCTTCTGCCGAGAGCGAGCACCGTGACATGCTGAGTCTCTGGGAAAGCAGAGATCCCCAAAGCTGTTGTGCCTGTGGATAGGCTGCAGAGGGATAGTGAAAAACTGCATTAGTTTTCAGGGCTGGCACCTTCCCTGTGGGAGAAGGAGCCGTAAGTTTGCCTTTTCAGAAAAAAGCTTCTGCCGAGAGCGAGCACCGTGACATGCTGAGTCTCTGGGAAAGCAGAGATCCCCAAAGCTGTTGTGCCTGTGGATAGGCTGCAGAGGGATAGTGAAAAACTGCATTAGTTTTCAGGGCTGGCACCTTCCCTGTGGGAGAAGGAGCCGTAAGTTTGCCTTTTCAGAAAAAAGCTTCTGCCGAGAGTGAGCACCGTGACATGCTGAGTCTCTGGGAAAGCAGAGATCCCAAAAGCTGTTGTGCCTGTGGATAGGCTGCAGAGGGATAGTGAAAAACTGCATTAGTTTTCAGGGCTGGCACCTTCCCTGTGGGAGAAGGAGCCGTAAGTTTGCCTTTTCAGAAAAAAGCTTCTGCCGAGAGCGAGCACCGTGACATGCTGAGTCTCTGGGAAAGCAGAGATCCCCAAAGCTGTTGTGCCTGTGGATAGGCTGCAGAGGGATAGTGAATACCAGCAAGATCTTTCAGGGCTAGCACCTTCCTTGTGGGAGAAGGAGCCACACTTTTGCCTTCTCAGAAAAAGCTTCTGCCGAGAACGAGCACCGTGACATGCTGAGTCTCTGGGAAAGCAGAGATCCCCAAAGCTGTTGTGCCTGTGGATAGGCTGCAGAGGGATAGTGAAAAACTGCATTAGTTTTCAGGGCTGGCACCTTCCCTGTGGGAGAAGGAGCCGTAAGTTTGCCTTTTCAGAAAAAAGCTTCTGCCGAGAGCGAGCACCGTGACATGCTGAGTCTCTGGGAAAGCAGAGATCCCCAAAGCTGTTGTGCCTGTGGATAGGCTGCAGAGGGATAGTGAAAAACTGCATTAGTTTTCAGGGCTGGCACCTTCCCTGTGGGAGAAGGAGCCGTAAGTTTGCCTTTTCAGAAAAAAGCTTCTGCCGAGAGCGAGCACCGTGACATGCTGAGTCTCTGGGAAAGCAGAGATCCCCAAAGCTGTTGTGCCTGTGGATAGGCTGCAGAGGGATAGTGAAAAACTGCATTAGTTTTCAGGGCTGGCACCTTCCCTGTGGGAGAAGGAGCCGTAAGTTTGCCTTTTCAGAAAAAAGCTTCTGCCGAGAGCGAGCACCGTGACATGCTGAGTCTCTGGGAAAGCAGAGATCCCCAAAGCTGTTGTGCCTGTGGATAGGCTGCAGAGGGATAGTGAAAAACTGCATTAGTTTTCAGGGCTGGCACCTTCCCTGTGGGAGAAGGAGCCGTAAGTTTGCCTTTTCAGAAAAAAGCTTCTGCCGAGAGTGAGCACCGTGACATGCTGAGTCTCTGGGAAAGCAGAGATCCCCAAAGCTGTTGTGCCTGTGGATAGGCTGCAGAGGGATAGTGAATACCAGCAAGATCTTTCAGGGCTAGCACCTTCCTTGTGGGAGAAGGAGCCACACGTTTGCCTTCTCAGAAAAAGCTTCTGCCGAGAACGAGCACCGTGACATGCTGAGTCTCTGGGAAAGCAGAGATCCCCAAAGCTGTTGTGCCTGTGGATAGGCTGCAGAGGGATAGTGAAAAACTGCATTAGTTTTCAGGGCTGGCACCTTCCCTGTGGGAGAAGGAGCCGTAAGTTTGCCTTTTCAGAAAAAAGCTTCTGCCGAGAGCGAGCACCGTGACATGCTGAGTCTCTGGGAAAGCAGAGATCCCAAAAGCTGTTGTGCCTGTGGATAGGCTGCAAAGGGATAGTGAAAAACTGCATTAGTTTTCAGGGCTGGCACCTTCCCTGTGGGAGAAGGAGCCGTAAGTTTGCCTTTTCAGAAAAAAGCTTCTGCCGAGAGCGAGCACCGTGACATGCTGAGTCTCTGGGAAAGCAGAGATCCCCAAAGCTGTTGTGCCTGTGGATAGGCTGCAGAGGGATAGTGAAAAACTGCATTAGTTTTCAGGGCTGGCACCTTCCCTGTGGGAGAAGGAGCCGTAAGTTTGCCTTTTCAGAAAAAAGCTTCTGCCGAGAGCGAGCACCGTGACATGCTGAGTCTCTGGGAAAGCAGAGATCCCCAAAGCTGTTGTGCCTGTGGATAGGCTGCAGAGGGATAGTGAAAAACTGCATTAGTTTTCAGGGCTGGCACCTTCCCTGTGGGAGAAGGAGCCGTAAGTTTGCCTTTTCAGAAAAAAGCTTCTGCCGAGAGCGAGCACCGTGACATGCTGAGTCTCTGGGAAAGCAGAGATCCCCAAAGCTGTTGTGCCTGTGGATAGGCTGCAGAGGGATAGTGAAAAACTGCATTAGTTTTCAGGGCTGGCACCTTCCCTGTGGGAGAAGGAGCCGTAAGTTTGCCTTTTCAGAAAAAAGCTTCTGCCGAGAGCGAGCACCGTGACATGCTGAGTCTCTGGGAAAGCAGAGATCCCCAAAGCTGTTGTGCCTGTGGATAGGCTGCAGAGGGATAGTGAAAAACTGCATTAGTTTTCAGGGCTGGCACCTTCCCTGTGGGAGAAGGAGCCGTAAGTTTGCCTTTTCAGAAAAAAGCTTCTGCCGAGAGCGAGCACCGTGACATGCTGAGTCTCTGGGAAAGCAGAGATCCCCAAAGCTGTTGTGCCTGTGGATAGGCTGCAGAGGGATAGTGAAAAACTGCATTAGTTTTCAGGGCTGGCACCTTCCCTGTGGGAGAAGGAGCCGTAAGTTTGCCTTTTCAGAAAAAAGCTTCTGCCGAGAGCGAGCACCGTGACATGCTGAGTCTCTGGGAAAGCAGAGATCCCCAAAGCTGTTGTGCCTGTGGATAGGCTGCAGAGGGATAGTGAAAAACTGCATTAGTTTTCAGGGCTGGCACCTTCCCTGTGGGAGAAGGAGCCGTAAGTTTGCCTTTTCAGAAAAAAGCTTCTGCCGAGAGCGAGCACCGTGACATGCTGAGTCTCTGGGAAAGCAGAGATCCCCAAAGCTGTTGTGCCTGTGGATAGGCTGCAGAGGGATAGTGAAAAACTGCATTAGTTTTCAGGGCTGGCACCTTCCCTGTGGGAGAAGGAGCCGTAAGTTTGCCTTTTCAGAAAAAAGCTTCTGCCGAGAGCGAGCACCGTGACATGCTGAGTCTCTGGGAAAGCAGAGATCCCCAAAGCTGTTGTGCCTGTGGATAGGCTGCAGAGGGATAGTGAAAAACTGCATTAGTTTTCAGGGCTGGCACCTTCCCTGTGGGAGAAGGAGCCGTAAGTTTGCCTTTTCAGAAAAAAGCTTCTGCCGAGAGCGAGCACCGTGACATGCTGAGTCTCTGGGAAAGCAGAGATCCCCAAAGCTGTTGTGCCTGTGGATAGGCTGCAGAGGGATAGTGAAAAACTGCATTAGTTTTCAGGGCTGGCACCTTCCCTGTGGGAGAAGGAGCCGTAAGTTTGCCTTTTCAAAAAAAGCTTCTGTCGAGAGCGAGCACCGTGACATGCTGAGTCTCTGGGAAAGCAGAGATCCCCAAAGCTGTTGTGCCTGTGGATAGGCTGCAGAGGGATAGTGAATACCAGCAAGATCTTTCAGGGCTAGCACCTTCCCTGTGGGAGAAGGAGCCGTAAGTTTGCCTTTTCAGAAAAAAGCTTCTGCCGAGAGCGAGCACCGTGACATGCTGAGTCTCTGGGAAAGCAGAGATCCCCAAAGCTGTTGTGCCTGTGGATAGGCTGCAGAGGGATAGTGAAAAACTGCATTAGTTTTCAGGGCTGGCACCTTCCCTGTGGGAGAAGGAGCCGTAAGTTTGCCTTTTCAGAAAAAAGCTTCTGCCGAGAGCGAGCACCGTGACATGCTGAGTCTCTGGGAAAGCAGAGATCCCCAAAGCTGTTGTGCCTGTGGATAGGCTGCAGAGGGATAGTGAAAAACTGCATTAGTTTTCAGGGCTGGCACCTTCCCTGTGGGAGAAGGAGCCGTAAGTTTGCCTTTTCAGAAAAAAGCTTCTGCCGAGAGCGAGCACCGTGACATGCTGAGTCTCTGGGAAAGCAGAGATCCCCAAAGCTGTTGTGCCTGTGGATAGGCTGCAGAGGGATAGTGAAAAACTGCATTAGTTTTCAGGGCTGGCACCTTCCCTGTGGGAGAAGGAGCCGTAAGTTTGCCTTTTCAGAAAAAAGCTTCTGCCGAGAGCGAGCACCGTGACATGCTGAGTCTCTGGGAAAGCAGAGATCCCCAAAGCTGTTGTGCCTGTGGATAGGCTGCAGAGGGATAGTGAAAAACTGCATTAGTTTTCAGGGCTGGCACCTTCCCTGTGGGAGAAGGAGCCGTAAGTTTGCCTTTTCAGAAAAAAGCTTCTGCCGAGAGCGAGCACCGTGACATGCTGAGTCTCTGGGAAAGCAGAGATCCCCAAAGCTGTTGTGCCTGTGGATAGGCTGCAGAGGGATAGTGAAAAACTGCATTAGTTTTCAGGGCTGGCACCTTCCCTGTGGGAGAAGGAGCCGTAAGTTTGCCTTTTCAAAAAAAGCTTCTGTCGAGAGCGAGCACCGTGACATGCTGAGTCTCTGGGAAAGCAGAGATCCCCAAAGCTGTTGTGCCTGTGGATAGGCTGCAGAGGGATAGTGAATACCAGCAAGATCTTTCAGGGCTAGCACCTTCCCTGTGGGAGAAGGAGCCGTAAGTTTGCCTTTTCAGAAAAAAGCTTCTGCCGAGAGCGAGCACCGTGACATGCTGAGTCTCTGGGAAAGCAGAGATCCCCAAAGCTGTTGTGCCTGTGGATAGGCTGCAGAGGGATAGTGAAAAACTGCATTAGTTTTCAGGGCTAGCACCTTCCTTGTGGGAGAAGGAGCCACACTTTTGCCTTCTCAGAAAAAGCTTCTGCCGAGAACGAGCACCGTGACATGCTGAGTCTCTGGGAAAGCAGAGATCCCCAAAGCTGTTGTGCCTGTGGATAGGCTGCAGAGGGATAGTGAAAAACTGCATTAGTTTTCAGGGCTGGCACCTTCCCTGTGGGAGAAGGAGCCGTAAGTTTGCCTTTTCAGAAAAAAGCTTCTGCCGAGAGCGAGCACCGTGACATGCTGAGTCTCTGGGAAAGCAGAGATCCCCAAAGCTGTTGTGCCTGTGGATAGGCTGCAGAGGGATAGTGAAAAACTGCATTAGTTTTCAGGGCTGGCACCTTCCCTGTGGGAGAAGGAGCCGTAAGTTTGCCTTTTCAGAAAAAAGCTTCTGCCGAGAGCGAGCACCGTGACATGCTGAGTCTCTGGGAAAGCAGAGATCCCCAAAGCTGTTGTGCCTGTGGATAGGCTGCAGAGGGATAGTGAAAAACTGCATTAGTTTTCAGGGCTGGCACCTTCCCTGTGGGAGAAGGAGCCGTAAGTTTGCCTTTTCAGAAAAAAGCTTCTGCCGAGAGCGAGCACCGTGACATGCTGAGTCTCTGGGAAAGCAGAGATCCCAAAAGCTGTTGTGCCTGTGGATAGGCTGCAGAGGGATAGTGAATACCAGCAAGATCTTTCAGGGCTAGCACCTTCCTTGTGGGAGAAGGAGCCACACTTTTGCCTTCTCAGAAAAAGCTTCTGCCGAGAGCGAGCACCGTGACATGCTGAGTCTCTGGGAAAGCAGAGATCCCCAAAGCTGTTGTGCCTGTGGATAGGCTGCAGAGGGATAGTGAAAAACTGCATTAGTTTTCAGGGCTGGCACCTTCCCTGTGGGAGAAGGAGCCGTAAGTTTGCCTTTTCAGAAAAAAGCTTCTGCCGAGAGCGAGCACCGTGACATGCTGAGTCTCTGGGAAAGCAGAGATCCCCAAAGCTGTTGTGCCTGTGGATAGGCTGCAGAGGGATAGTGAAAAACTGCATTAGTTTTCAGGGCTGGCACCTTCCCTGTGGGAGAAGGAGCCGTAAGTTTGCCTTTTCAGAAAAAAGCTTCTGCCGAGAGCGAGCACCGTGACATGCTGAGTCTCTGGGAAAGCAGAGATCCCCAAAGCTGTTGTGCCTGTGGATAGGCTGCAGAGGGATAGTGAAAAACTGCATTAGTTTTCAGGGCTGGCACCTTCCCTGTGGGAGAAGGAGCCGTAAGTTTGCCTTTTCAGAAAAAAGCTTCTGCCGAGAGCGAGCACCGTGACATGCTGAGTCTCTGGGAAAGCAGAGATCCCCAAAGCTGTTGTGCCTGTGGATAGGCTGCAGAGGGATAGTGAAAAACTGCATTAGTTTTCAGGGCTGGCACCTTCCCTGTGGGAGAAGGAGCCGTAAGTTTGCCTTTTCAGAAAAAAGCTTCTGCCGAGAGCGAGCACCGTGACATGCTGAGTCTCTGGGAAAGCAGAGATCCCCAAAGCTGTTGTGCCTGTGGATAGGCTGCAGAGGGATAGTGAAAAACTGCATTAGTTTTCAGGGCTGGCACCTTCCCTGTGGGAGAAGGAGCCGTAAGTTTGCCTTTTCAGAAAAAAGCTTCTGCCGAGAGCGAGCACCGTGACATGCTGAGTCTCTGGGAAAGCAGAGATCCCCAAAGCTGTTGTGCCTGTGGATAGGCTGCAGAGGGATAGTGAAAAACTGCATTAGTTTTCAGGGCTGGCACCTTCCCTGTGGGAGAAGGAGCCGTAAGTTTGCCTTTTCAGAAAAAAGCTTCTGCCGAGAGCGAGCACCGTGACATGCTGAGTCTCTGGGAAAGCAGAGATCCCCAAAGCTGTTGTGCCTGTGGATAGGCTGCAGAGGGATAGTGAAAAACTGCATTAGTTTTCAGGGCTGGCACCTTCCCTGTGGGAGAAGGAGCCGTAAGTTTGCCTTTTCAGAAAAAAGCTTCTGCCGAGAGCGAGCACCGTGACATGCTGAGTCTCTGGGAAAGCAGAGATCCCCAAAGCTGTTGTGCCTGTGGATAGGCTGCAGAGGGATAGTGAAAAACTGCATTAGTTTTCAGGGCTGGCACCTTCCCTGTGGGAGAAGGAGCCGTAAGTTTGCCTTTTCAGAAAAAAGCTTCTGCCGAGAGCGAGCACCGTGACATGCTGAGTCTCTGGGAAAGCAGAGATCCCCAAAGCTGTTGTGCCTGTGGATAGGCTGCAGAGGGATAGTGAAAAACTGCATTAGTTTTCAGGGCTGGCACCTTCCCTGTGGGAGAAGGAGCCGTAAGTTTGCCTTTTCAGAAAAAAGCTTCTGCCGAGAGCGAGCACCGTGACATGCTGAGTCTCTGGGAAAGCAGAGATCCCCAAAGCTGTTGTGCCTGTGGATAGGCTGCAGAGGGATAGTGAAAAACTGCATTAGTTTTCAGGGCTGGCACCTTCCCTGTGGGAGAAGGAGCCGTAAGTTTGCCTTTTCAGAAAAAAGCTTCTGCCGAGAGCGAGCACCGTGACATGCTGAGTCTCTGGGAAAGCAGAGATCCCCAAAGCTGTTGTGCCTGTGGATAGGCTGCAGGCGGATAGTGAAGACCTGCATTAGCTTTCAGTCTGGCAGCTTCCTTGTGGGAGAAGGAGCCAGACGTTTGCATTTTCAGAAAAAAAGATTCTGCCGAGAACGAGCACCGTGACATGCTGAGTCTCTGGGATAGCAGAGATCCCCAGTGCTTCTGCGGCTAAAGGATCCCCAGTGCTGTTGTGCCTGTGGATAGGCTACAGGTGTCGGTGAAGACCACAAAATCTTTCAGGCCTGGCACTTGCCTTGCTGGAGAAGGAGCCAGACGTTTGCCTTTTCAGAAAAAAGCTTCTGCCGAGAGCGAGCACCGTGACATGCTGAGTCTCTTGGAAAGCAGAGATCCCAAAAGCTGTTGTGCCTGTGGATAGGCTGCAGAGGGATAGTGAATACCAGCAAGATCTTTCAGGGCTAGCACCTTCCTTGTGGGAGAAGGAGCCACACTTTTGCCTTCTCAGAAAAAGCTTCTGCCGAGAACGAGCACCGTGACATGCTGAGTCTCTGGGAAAGCAGAGATCCCCAAAGCTGTTGTGCCTGTGGATAGGCTGCAGAGGGATAGTGAAAAACTGCATTAGTTTTCAGGGCTGGCACCTTCCCTGTGGGAGAAGGAGCCGTAAGTTTGCCTTTTCAGAAAAAAGCTTCTGCCGAGAGCGAGCACCGTGACATGCTGAGTCTCTGGGAAAGCAGAGATCCCCAAAGCTGTTGTGCCTGTGGATAGGCTGCAGAGGGATAGTGAAAAACTGCATTAGTTTTCAGGGCTGGCACCTTCCCTGTGGGAGAAGGAGCCGTAAGTTTGCCTTTTCAGAAAAAAGCTTCTGCCGAGAGCGAGCACCGTGACATGCTGAGTCTCTGGGAAAGCAGAGATCCCCAAAGCTGTTGTGCCTGTGGATAGGCTGCAGAGGGATAGTGAAAAACTGCATTAGTTTTCAGGGCTGGCACCTTCCCTGTGGGAGAAGGAGCCGTAAGTTTGCCTTTTCAGAAAAAAGCTTCTGCCGAGAGCGAGCACCGTGACATGCTGAGTCTCTGGGAAAGCAGAGATCCCCAAAGCTGTTGTGCCTGTGGATAGGCTGCAGAGGGATAGTGAAAAACTGCATTAGTTTTCAGGGCTGGCACCTTCCCTGTGGGAGAAGGAGCCGTAAGTTTGCCTTTTCAGAAAAAAGCTTCTGCCGAGAGCGAGCACCGTGACATGCTGAGTCTCTGGGAAAGCAGAGATCCCCAAAGCTGTTGTGCCTGTGGATAGGCTGCAGAGGGATAGTGAAAAACTGCATTAGTTTTCAGGGCTGGCACCTTCCCTGTGGGAGAAGGAGCCGAAAGTTTGCCTTTTCAGAAAAAAGCTTCTGCCGAGAGCGAGCACCGTGACATGCTGAGTCTCTGGGAAAGCAGAGATCCCAAAAGCTGTTGTGCCTGTGGATAGGCTGCAGAGGGATAGTGAAAAACTGCATTAGTTTTCAGGGCTGGCACCTTCCCTGTGGGAGAAGGAGCCTTAAGTTTGCCTTTTCAGAAAAAAGCTTCTGCCGAGAGCGAGCACCGTGACATGCTGAGTCTCTGGGAAAGCAGAGATCCCCAAAGCTGTTGTGCCTGTGGATAGGCTGCAGAGGGATAGTGAATACCAGCAATATATTTCAGGGCTAGCACCTTCCTTGTGGGAGAAGGAGCCACACTTTTGCCTTCTCAGAAAAAGCTTCTGCCGAGAACGAGCACCGTGACATGCTGAGTCTCTGGGAAAGCAGAGATCCCCAAAGCTGTTGTGCCTGTGGATAGGCTGCAGAGGGATAGTGAAAAACTGCATTAGTTTTCAGGGCTGGCACCTTCCCTGTGGGAGAAGGAGCCGTAAGTTTGCCTTTTCAGAAAAAAGCTTCTGCCGAGAGCGAGCACCGTGACATGCTGAGTCTCTGGGAAAGCAGAGATCCCCAAAGCTGTTGTGCCTGTGGATAGGCTGCAGAGGGATAGTGAAAAACTGCATTAGTTTTCAGGGCTGGCACCTTCCCTGTGGGAGAAGGAGCCGTAAGTTTGCCTTTTCAGAAAAAAGCTTCTGCCGAGAGCGAGCACCGTGACATGCTGAGTCTCTGGGAAAGCAGAGATCCCCAAAGCTGTTGTGCCTGTGGATAGGCTGCAGAGGGATAGTGAAAAACTGCATTAGTTTTCAGGGCTGGCACCTTCCCTGTGGGAGAAGGAGCCGTAAGTTTGCCTTTTCAGAAAAAAGCTTCTGCCGAGAGCGAGCACCGTGACATGCTGAGTCTCTGGGAAAGCAGAGATCCCAAAAGCTGTTGTGCCTGTGGATAGGCTGCAGAGGGATAGTGAATACCAGCAAGATCTTTCAGGGCTAGCACCTTCCTTGTGGGAGAAGGAGCCACACTTTTGCCTTCTCAGAAAAAGCTTCTGCCGAGAGCGAGCACCGTGACATGCTGAGTCTCTGGGAAAGCAGAGATCCCCAAAGCTGTTGTGCCTGTGGATAGGCTGCAGAGGGATAGTGAAAAACTGCATTAGTTTTCAGGGCTGGCACCTTCCCTGTGGGAGAAGGAGCCGTAAGTTTGCCTTTTCAGAAAAAAGCTTCTGCCGAGAGCGAGCACCGTGACATGCTGAGTCTCTGGGAAAGCAGAGATCCCCAAAGCTGTTGTGCCTGTGGATAGGCTGCAGAGGGATAGTGAAAAACTGCATTAGTTTTCAGGGCTGGCACCTTCCCTGTGGGAGAAGGAGCCGTAAGTTTGCCTTTTCAGAAAAAAGCTTCTGCCGAGAGCGAGCACCGTGACATGCTGAGTCTCTGGGAAAGCAGAGATCCCCAAAGCTGTTGTGCCTGTGGATAGGCTGCAGAGGGATAGTGAAAAACTGCATTAGTTTTCAGGGCTGGCACCTTCCCTGTGGGAGAAGGAGCCGTAAGTTTGCCTTTTCAGAAAAAAGCTTCTGCCGAGAGCGAGCACCGTGACATGCTGAGTCTCTGGGAAAGCAGAGATCCCCAAAGCTGTTGTGCCTGTGGATAGGCTGCAGAGGGATAGTGAAAAACTGCATTAGTTTTCAGGGCTGGCACCTTCCCTGTGGGAGAAGGAGCCGTAAGTTTGCCTTTTCAGAAAAAAGCTTCTGCCGAGAGCGAGCACCGTGACATGCTGAGTCTCTGGGAAAGCAGAGATCCCCAAAGCTGTTGTGCCTGTGGATAGGCTGCAGAGGGATAGTGAAAAACTGCATTAGTTTTCAGGGCTGGCACCTTCCCTGTGGGAGAAGGAGCCGTAAGTTTGCCTTTTCAGAAAAAAGCTTCTGCCGAGAGCGAGCACCGTGACATGCTGAGTCTCTGGGAAAGCAGAGATCCCCAAAGCTGTTGTGCCTGTGGATAGGCTGCAGAGGGATAGTGAAAAACTGCATTAGTTTTCAGGGCTGGCACCTTCCCTGTGGGAGAAGGAGCCGTAAGTTTGCCTTTTCAGAAAAAAGCTTCTGCCGAGAGCGAGCACCGTGACATGCTGAGTCTCTGGGAAAGCAGAGATCCCCAAAGCTGTTGTGCCTGTGGATAGGCTGCAGAGGGATAGTGAAAAACTGCATTAGTTTTCAGGGCTGGCACCTTCCCTGTGGGAGAAGGAGCCTTAAGTTTGCCTTTTCAGAAAAAAGCTTCTGCCGAGAGCGAGCACCGTGACATGCTGAGTCTCTGGGAAAGCAGAGATCCCCAAAGCTGTTGTGCCTGTGGATAGGCTGCAGAGGGATAGTGAATACCAGCAAGATCTTTCAGGGCTAGCACCTTCCTTGTGGGAGAAGGAGCCACACTTTTGCCTTCTCAGAAAAAGCTTCTGCCGAGAACGAGCACCGTGACATGCTGAGTCTCTGGGAAAGCAGAGATCCCCAAAGCTGTTGTGCCTGTGGATAGGCTGCAGAGGGATAGTGAAAAACTGCATTAGTTTTCAGGGCTGGCACCTTCCCTGTGGGAGAAGGAGCCGTAAGTTTGCCTTTTCAGAAAAAAGCTTCTGCCGAGAGCGAGCACCGTGACATGCTGAGTCTCTGGGAAAGCAGAGATCCCCAAAGCTGTTGTGCCTGTGGATAGGCTGCAGAGGGATAGTGAAAAACTGCATTAGTTTTCAGGGCTGGCACCTTCCCTGTGGGAGAAGGAGCCGTAAGTTTGCCTTTTCAGAAAAAAGCTTCTGCCGAGAGCGAGCACCGTGACATGCTGAGTCTCTGGGAAAGCAGAGATCCCCAAAGCTGTTGTGCCTGTGGATAGGCTGCAGAGGGATAGTGAAAAACTGCATTAGTTTTCAGGGCTGGCACCTTCCCTGTGGGAGAAGGAGCCGTAAGTTTGCCTTTTCAGAAAAAAGCTTCTGCCGAGAGCGAGCACCGTGACATGCTGAGTCTCTGGGAAAGCAGAGATCCCAAAAGCTGTTGTGCCTGTGGATAGGCTGCAGAGGGATAGTGAATACCAGCAAGATCTTTCAGGGCTAGCACCTTCCTTGTGGGAGAAGGAGCCACACTTTTGCCTTCTCAGAAAAAGCTTCTGCCGAGAGCGAGCACCGTGACATGCTGAGTCTCTGGGAAAGCAGAGATCCCCAAAGCTGTTGTGCCTGTGGATAGGCTGCAGAGGGATAGTGAAAAACTGCATTAGTTTTCAGGGCTGGCACCTTCCCTGTGGGAGAAGGAGCCGTAAGTTTGCCTTTTCAGAAAAAAGCTTCTGCCGAGAGCGAGCACCGTGACATGCTGAGTCTCTGGGAAAGCAGAGATCCCCAAAGCTGTTGTGCCTGTGGATAGGCTGCAGAGGGATAGTGAAAAACTGCATTAGTTTTCAGGGCTGGCACCTTCCCTGTGGGAGAAGGAGCCGTAAGTTTGCCTTTTCAGAAAAAAGCTTCTGCCGAGAGCGAGCACCGTGACATGCTGAGTCTCTGGGAAAGCAGAGATCCCCAAAGCTGTTGTGCCTGTGGATAGGCTGCAGAGGGATAGTGAAAAACTGCATTAGTTTTCAGGGCTGGCACCTTCCCTGTGGGAGAAGGAGCCGTAAGTTTGCCTTTTCAGAAAAAAGCTTCTGCCGAGAGCGAGCACCGTGACATGCTGAGTCTCTGGGAAAGCAGAGATCCCCAAAGCTGTTGTGCCTGTGGATAGGCTGCAGAGGGATAGTGAAAAACTGCATTAGTTTTCAGGGCTGGCACCTTCCCTGTGGGAGAAGGAGCCGTAAGTTTGCCTTTTCAGAAAAAAGCTTCTGCCGAGAGCGAGCACCGTGACATGCTGAGTCTCTGGGAAAGCAGAGATCCCCAAAGCTGTTGTGCCTGTGGATAGGCTGCAGAGGGATAGTGAAAAACTGCATTAGTTTTCAGGGCTGGCACCTTCCCTGTGGGAGAAGGAGCCGTAAGTTTGCCTTTTCAGAAAAAAGCTTCTGCCGAGAGCGAGCACCGTGACATGCTGAGTCTCTGGGAAAGCAGAGATCCCCAAAGCTGTTGTGCCTGTGGATAGGCTGCAGAGGGATAGTGAAAAACTGCATTAGTTTTCAGGGCTGGCACCTTCCCTGTGGGAGAAGGAGCCGTAAGTTTGCCTTTTCAGAAAAAAGCTTCTGCCGAGAGCGAGCACCGTGACATGCTGAGTCTCTGGGAAAGCAGAGATCCCCAAAGCTGTTGTGCCTGTGGATAGGCTGCAGAGGGATAGTGAAAAACTGCATTAGTTTTCAGGGCTGGCACCTTCCCTGTGGGAGAAGGAGCCGTAAGTTTGCCTTTTCAGAAAAAAGCTTCTGCCGAGAGCGAGCACCGTGACATGCTGAGTCTCTGGGAAAGCAGAGATCCCCAAAGCTGTTGTGCCTGTGGATAGGCTGCAGAGGGATAGTGAAAAACTGCATTAGTTTTCAGGGCTGGCACCTTCCCTGTGGGAGAAGGAGCCGTAAGTTTGCCTTTTCAAAAAAAGCTTCTGTCGAGAGCGAGCACCGTGACATGCTGAGTCTCTGGGAAAGCAGAGATCCCCAAAGCTGTTGTGCCTGTGGATAGGCTGCAGAGGGATAGTGAATACCAGCAAGATCTTTCAGGGCTAGCACCTTCCCTGTGGGAGAAGGAGCCGTAAGTTTGCCTTTTCAGAAAAAAGCTTCTGCCGAGAGCGAGCACCGTGACATGCTGAGTCTCTGGGAAAGCAGAGATCCCCAAAGCTGTTGTGCCTGTGGATAGGCTGCAGAGGGATAGTGAAAAACTGCATTAGTTTTCAGGGCTAGCACCTTCCTTGTGGGAGAAGGAGCCACACTTTTGCCTTCTCAGAAAAAGCTTCTGCCGAGAACGAGCACCGTGACATGCTGAGTCTCTGGGAAAGCAGAGATCCCCAAAGCTGTTGTGCCTGTGGATAGGCTGCAGAGGGATAGTGAAAAACTGCATTAGTTTTCAGGGCTGGCACCTTCCCTGTGGGAGAAGGAGCCGTAAGTTTGCCTTTTCAGAAAAAAGCTTCTGCCGAGAGCGAGCACCGTGACATGCTGAGTCTCTGGGAAAGCAGAGATCCCCAAAGCTGTTGTGCCTGTGGATAGGCTGCAGAGGGATAGTGAAAAACTGCATTAGTTTTCAGGGCTGGCACCTTCCCTGTGGGAGAAGGAGCCGTAAGTTTGCCTTTTCAGAAAAAAGCTTCTGCCGAGAGCGAGCACCGTGACATGCTGAGTCTCTGGGAAAGCAGAGATCCCCAAAGCTGTTGTGCCTGTGGATAGGCTGCAGAGGGATAGTGAAAAACTGCATTAGTTTTCAGGGCTGGCACCTTCCCTGTGGGAGAAGGAGCCGTAAGTTTGCCTTTTCAGAAAAAAGCTTCTGCCGAGAGCGAGCACCGTGACATGCTGAGTCTCTGGGAAAGCAGAGATCCCAAAAGCTGTTGTGCCTGTGGATAGGCTGCAGAGGGATAGTGAATACCAGCAAGATCTTTCAGGGCTAGCACCTTCCTTGTGGGAGAAGGAGCCACACTTTTGCCTTCTCAGAAAAAGCTTCTGCCGAGAGCGAGCACCGTGACATGCTGAGTCTCTGGGAAAGCAGAGATCCCCAAAGCTGTTGTGCCTGTGGATAGGCTGCAGAGGGATAGTGAAAAACTGCATTAGTTTTCAGGGCTGGCACCTTCCCTGTGGGAGAAGGAGCCGTAAGTTTGCCTTTTCAGAAAAAAGCTTCTGCCGAGAGCGAGCACCGTGACATGCTGAGTCTCTGGGAAAGCAGAGATCCCAAAAGCTGTTGTGCCTGTGGATAGGCTGCAGAGGGATAGTGAAAAACTGCATTAGTTTTCAGGGCTGGCACCTTCCCTGTGGGAGAAGGAGCCGTAAGTTTGCCTTTTCAGAAAAAGCTTCTGCCGAGAGCGAGCACCGTGACATGCTGAGTCTCTGGGAAAGCAGAGATCCCCAAAGCTGTTGTGCCTGTGGATAGGCTGCAGAGGGATAGTGAAAAACTGCATTAGTTTTCAGGGCTGGCACCTTCCCTGTGGGAGAAGGAGCCGTAAGTTTGCCTTTTCAGAAAAAAGCTTCTGCCGAGAGCGAGCACCGTGACATGCTGAGTCTCTGGGAAAGCAGAGATCCCCAAAGCTGTTGTGCCTGTGGATAGGCTGCAGAGGGATAGTGAAAAACTGCATTAGTTTTCAGGGCTGGCACCTTCCCTGTGGGAGAAGGAGCCGTAAGTTTGCCTTTTCAGAAAAAAGCTTCTGCCGAGAGCGAGCACCGTGACATGCTGAGTCTCTGGGAAAGCAGAGATCCCCAAAGCTGTTGTGCCTGTGGATAGGCTGCAGAGGGATAGTGAAAAACTGCATTAGTTTTCAGGGCTGGCACCTTCCCTGTGGGAGAAGGAGCCGTAAGTTTGCCTTTTCAGAAAAAAGCTTCTGCCGAGAGCGAGCACCGTGACATGCTGAGTCTCTGGGAAAGCAGAGATCCCCAAAGCTGTTGTGCCTGTGGATAGGCTGCAGAGGGATAGTGAAAAACTGCATTAGTTTTCAGGGCTGGCACCTTCCCTGTGGGAGAAGGAGCCGTAAGTTTGCCTTTTCAGAAAAAAGCTTCTGCCGAGAGCGAGCACCGTGACATGCTGAGTCTCTGGGAAAGCAGAGATCCCCAAAGCTGTTGTGCCTGTGGATAGGCTGCAGAGGGATAGTGAAAAACTGCATTAGTTTTCAGGGCTGGCACCTTCCCTGTGGGAGAAGGAGCCGTAAGTTTGCCTTTCAGAAAAAAGCTTCTGCCGAGAGCGAGCACCGTGACATGCTGAGTCTCTGGGAAAGCAGAGATCCCCAAAGCTGTTGTGCCTGTGGATAGGCTGCAGAGGGATAGTGAAAAACTGCATTAGTTTTCAGGGCTGGCA